>NC_091995.1:90651489-90796257 GCF_044704955.1 Pristiophorus japonicus
AGCGCTGTGGGATCTTTTACGTCCACCTGAGAGAGAGCAGACGGGGCCTCGGTTTAGCGTCTCGTCCGAAAGATTTGAGGGGAAATGTTTTCACCCAGAGGGTGGTGGGGGTCTGGAACTCACTGCCTGAAAGGGTGGTAGAGGCAGAAACCCTCACCTCATTTAAAAAGTACCTGGATGTGCACCTGAAGTGCTGTAACCTACAGGGCTACGGACCGAGAGCTGGAAAGTGGGATTAGGCCGGGTGGCTCTTTGTCGGCCGGCGCGGACACGATGGGCCGAAATGGCCTCCTTCCGTGACGTAAATTTCCACGAGTCTACTGTACGGATGCAAACTCTTCGCCTTAATTCGAACCCCTTTTTCTTCACCCCCGGATAAAAAGCGCTCACATATTCTGACCACCTTGTCCTCGAAGCTAAAAATAAGCCTTCAGCCAGCAGCGAGGCACTGGGTTTGATTAATGTGTTGCGCCTGAGCCATTATAAATACCAGCCACTCGACGAGATTGAAATCTTCTGAGGTTTCCTCCAAGAACGTGTTAAAAATACATCCACTGCTAGGTCCCTCCAGCCCCAGCCCGCAGTCCTCCGCTGTCACACTTTCCCCAGTATTAACCTGCAGAGACTTGCTACAAATTGCATTACTCTATCACCCGCCGTCCTCGGGCACTGCTGACACTATTTCGGGACGAGAGGAGAGGTATGGGGGAAGTATTTTTAAACACAACCGTTTGGGAGAGGCTTTTCTTTTCTGGAGCACATTCAGCTCGCCCGCGCTCCGATCTAATTGCGTGGCCCGTTAACTGGAGGAAGTAATTCAGGCCACGCGCGCGGTATCCCATGATGGCCCACCCCTCGCGGGTTGAGAACGCACGGGGCGTCGCTGGATATATCGCGGCGAGCTCGGGTTTATACCAGCGCCTCTCGCCAAGCCCAGGGCGTCCCAAGTGGCTTGACAGCCAAAGAAGTACATCTGAATTACAGCCCTCCTGTACGGCTCAGAGACATGGACCATGTACAGCAGACACCTCAAGTCGCTGGAGAAGTACCACCAACGATGTCTCCACAAGATCCTGCAAATCCCCTGGGAGGACAGACGCACCAACATTAGCGTCCTCGACCAGGCCAACATCCCCAGCATCGGAGCACTATATTCAAAAAGGAGTTAGATGTAGTCCTTACTACTAGGGGGATCAAGGGGTATGACGAGAAAGCAGGAATGGGGTACTGAAGTTGCATGTTCAGCTATGAACTCATTGCAGGCTCGAAGGGCCGAATGGCCTACACCTGCACCTATTTTCTATGTTTCTATATTTCTACCACACTCGGCCAGCTCCGTTGGGCCGTCCCCATGCCAGATACGAGACTCCAAAAGCAAGCATTCTACTCGGAACTCCTACACGGTAAGCGGGCCCCAGGTGGGCAGAGGAAACGTTACAAGGACACCCTCAAAGCCTGCCTGATAAAGTGCAACATCCCCACCGATACCTGGGAGTCCCTGGCCAAAGACCGCCCTAAGTGGGGGAAGTGCATCCGGGAGGGCGCTGAGCACCTTGAGTCACATCGCCGAGAGCATGCAGAAACCAAGCGCAGGCAGCGGAAGGAGCGTGCGGCAAACCAGTTCCACCCTCCCCTTCCCTCAACGACTATCTGTCCCACCTGTGACAGAGACTTTAATTCCCGTATTGGATTGTTCAGTCACCTAAGAACTCATTTTTAGAGTGGAAGCAAGTCTTCCTCGATTTCAAGGGACTGCCTATGATGATGATGATGTAATGTCCTGTTTGATTACACGGGATATACGGCACAGAAATAGGCCATTCGGCCCAACCAGTCCATGCCGGCGTTTATGTTCCACTCGAGCCTCCTCCCGTCTTTCCTCATCTAAATCTATCAGCATAACCCTCTATTCCCTTCTCCCCCATATGCTTGTCCAGCCTCCCCTTAAATACATCGATACTATTCGCCTCAACCACTCCCTGTGGCAGCGAGTTCCACATTCTCACCACTCTCTGGGTAAAGAACATAAGAAGATAAGAAATAGGAGCAGGAGTCGGCCATTCGGCCCCTCGAGCCTGCTCCGCCATTCAATGAGATCGCGGCTGATCTTCTACCTCAACTCCACTTTCCTGCACTGTCCCCATATCCCTTGATTCCCTTAATATCAAAAATCTATTGATCTCTGTCTTAAAGAAGTTTCTTCTGAATTCCCTATTGCATTTCTTGGTGACTATCTTATATTCATGGCCTCTACTTTCGCTCTTCCCCACAAGTGGAAACACTCTCTCTGTATCCACTCTATCAGAACCTTTCATCATTTTAAAGACCTCTATTAGGTCACCCCTCAGCCGTCAAGAGAAAAGAGACCCAGCCTGTTCATCCTTTCCTGATATGTATACCCTCGCATTTCTGGTGTCATCCTTGTAAATCTTCTCTGCACCCTCACCAGTGCCTCCCTATCCTTTTTATAATATGGCGACCAGAACTGTTCGCAGTACTCCAAGTGCGGTCTAACCGAGGTTCGATACAGGTTTAGCATAACTTCCCTACTTTACAAATGACCATGGTGAAGAAGGGAAGAGCAGCCACGAACCTGTGTGGTCACAGGTGAGTTAAGAGAACTCCGATGGTCGGGCCACATTGTCCGCATGCCCGACACTAGACTCCTGAAACAAGCCCTCTACTCTGAGCTCCGTCACGGCAGGCGAGCTCCAGGAGGGCAGAGAAAACGATTCGAGGACACCCTCAAAGCCTCCTTGAAAAAAGGCGACATCCCATCGTTCACAGTGGAGGAGCATCCGGGAAGGCGACGAACACCTCGAGTCCCTTCGCCGGGAGCACGCGGAAGCCAAGTACAAACAGCGGAAGGAGAGTACGACAGCCCAAGTCCCACACCCACCCACCCGTCCCTCCAACCATCGTCTGCCCCACCTGTGACAGAGACTGTAGGTCCCACATTGGTCTCATCAGTCACCTGAGAACTCATGTCAGTGTGCAAGCAAGTCATCCTCGACTCCAAGGGATTGCCGAAGAAGAGAAGAAGAAGAAGTGTCCCAAAGCTTACAACCCACACAGCGAGCATGGGAATCTTGAAGGTCAGTAAGGATGAACAGGCCAGATGGAATAGTCAGCAACTTATAGGTAGGGTCGGCTCCGAGAGGGGTAATGGTCAAACTGGGTTAAATCACGAGCTGGACTTATTTCACCCCTCCCCAACACCAAGTCTGCCTACATCAACCTCCGCAATATCAGCCCCTGCCTTAACTCATCTGCTGCTGAAACCCTCATCCGTGCCTTTATTGCCTCCGAATTTGCACCCTCAGTAAACCTCAGCCCATCCAAAACTCGGCAGCCCGTATCCTAACTCACAATGAGACCCGCTCACCCATCACGCCCTGTGCTCGCTGACCTACATTGGCTCCCAGTCCAGCCACGTCTCAATTTTAAAATTCTCCTCTTTGTCAAATCCCTTCATGGCCCTCGCCCCCTCCCTATCTCTGCAACATCCATCTAGCCCCACAACCCCCGCCCCCCCCCCCCCCCCCACCCCGAGATCTCTGCGCTGCTGTAACCTTGGCCTCTTGCACATCCCCACTTCCTTCGCTCCACCATCGCTGGCCGTGCCTTCAGCCGCCTGGGCCCCAAGCTCTGGAACTCCCTCCCGAAGCCTCTCCGTCTCTCGGCATTTCAAGACGCTCCTTAAAACCTCCCTCTTTGAACGAGCATTTGGTCACCTATCCCAACATCTCCTTCTTTGGCTCCGTATCAATTTTTATCTGATGTTCCTCTCCTGTGAAGCGCCACCGTTAAAGAGGCTATATAAATGCAAAGTGTTGTGTGAAAATTGCTGGGGACCAGAGAGGTTTGTGGTATGCGGTTTGGTCATTTAATTTTTTTTTAAACTTTGGAAAACCTGGATTTCAGAAACATCTGTTGCTAGCCTTGACATTCATCAATGGCTGGCTGTTAACGGTGTTGCTCAGGGACTGACGTCAAGGTAGCAGAGGGAGGTGATTGGTAATCATCCTAACCCAATTTAAGTACATGTATTTGAGCTGTTGTATTTATAAGAACATAAGAAATAGGAGCAGGAGTTGGCCATTCGGCCCCTTGAGACTGCTCCGCCATTCAATGAGATCATGGCTGATTTCTACCTCAACTCCACTTTCCTGTCCTATCCCCATATTCCTTGATTCCCTTAATCTATCGAACTCTGTCTTGAATATACTCAAAGACTGAGCCTCCACAGCCCTCTGGGGCAGAGAATTCCAAAGATTCACCACCCTCTGAGTGAAGAAATTTCTCCTCATCTCAGTCCTAAATGGCTGACCCCTTATTCTGAGACTGTGTGACCCCTGGTTCTAGACTCCCCAGCCCAGGGGGAAACATCCTCCCTGCATCTATCCTGTCAAGCCCTGTAAGAATTGTGTATGTTTCAATGAGATCACCTCTCATTCTTCTAAACTCTAGAGAATATCGGTCTAGTCTGCTCAATCTCTCCTCATAGGACAATCCCCCGATCCCAGGAATCAGTCTGGTGAACCTTTGTTCCACTCCCTCAATGGCAAGTATATCCTTCCTTAGGTAAGGAGACCAGAACTGTGCACAATACTCCAGGTGTGGTCTCACCAGGGCCCTGTATAATTGCAGAAAGACGTCTTTACTCCGCAAGATCCTACAAATCCCCTGGGAGGACAGACGCACCAACGTTAGCGTCCTCGACCAGGCCAACAACCCCAGCATTGAAGCACTGACCACACTCGATCAGCTCCGCTGGGCGGGCCACATTGTCCGCATGCCTGACACAAGACTCCCAAAGCAAGCGCTCTACTCGGAACTCCTACCCGGCAAGCGAGCCCCAGGTGAGCAGAGGAAACGTTTCAAGGACACCCTCAAAGCCTCCCTGATAAAGTGCAACATCCCCACCGACACCTGGGAGTCCCTGGCCAAAGATCGCCCTAAGTGGAGGAAGTGCATCCGGGAGGGCGCTGAGCACCTCGAGTCTCATCGCCGAGAGCATGCAGAAACCAAGCGCAGGCAGCGGAAGGAGCGTGCGGCAAACCTGTCCCACCCTCCCTTTCCCTCAACGACTATCTGTCCCACCTGTGACAGAGACTGTGGCTCTCATATTGGACTGTTCAGCCACCTAAGGACTAATTTTTACAGTGGAAGCAAGTCTTCCTCGATTCCGAGGGACTGCCTATGATGATGATGATATACTCAAATCCTCTTCGAGTAAAGGCCAACATACCATTGGCTTTTTTAATTGCTTGCTGTGCCTGCATGTTAACTTTCAGTGATTGATGTACAAGGACACCCAGGTCCCTCTGAGCACCAGGTGCTTTTAACATAACAAAATGTCCCAAGGCACTGCGTAGAAGCACTGCCAAACTAAATTTGACTCCGAGCCACATAACGAGATATTAGGGCAAGTGACCAAAAGCTTGGTCAAAGAGGTAGGTTTTAAGGAGCGTCTTAAAGGAGGAGAGAGGTAGAGAGGCAGAGAGGTTTAGGGAGGGAGTTCCAGAGCCTGGGGCCCAGGCAGCTGAAGGCACGGCCACCGATGGTGGAGCGATTATAATCAGGGATGCTCAGGAGACCAAAATTAGAGGAGCGCAGACGACTCGGGGCTTTGTGAGGCTGGATGAGATTACAGAGATAGGGAGGTTATTCGGGTAGGTCACAGAGGTAGGTTTTAAGAACATAAGAAATAGGAGCTTGAGTAGGCCATACGGCCCCTCGAGCCTGCTCCACCATTTAATACGATAATGGTTGATCTGATCATGGACTCGAGTCCACTTCCCTGCCCACTACCCGTAACCATTTAATCCCTTATCGCTTAAGAAACTGTCTATCTCTGTCTTAAACTTATTCAATGTCCCAGCTTCCACAGCTCTCTGAGGCAGCGAATTCCACAGATTTACAACCCTCAGAGAAGAAATTCCTCCTCACCTCAGTTTTAAAAGAGGGGAGAGAGAGAGGTAGAGTGGATCGCAGAGCTTAGTCAAGTAGGGTTCTGGCCCGAGCCCCTGTATCTTCCTCGGTCTTCGAAAATTCATCAGGTTTTCCCTCAGATAACCTCAATCGTTCCTCAGCCAATGCAACAATTTTCCAAACAGCTGACTCTTGGTCCCACAGCTGGTCATCTGCTTCTTCAGCCCAACGGCCATTCTCCATGTGTAGGCCCAGAGAGTGAGTGCCAGCAGGCTATTTGACCAGGGAGGGCATCACACCCGGCCCTCTTCAAACACCCATGCATTCCACTGGGGTGGTGATCAGGAGCAGGAAAACCCCCCTCGCTGAATGTCTCGAATGAACCCGAGGCCTGGGCGGTTAAGGGCCAAAGCTGACTCAACAGGGACTTGTGGGGGGTAGGGGGGGGTGAAACCTTGACCCTTCCTGGCTTCCTCTGACTCAACACCGCAGCTCGGCGCTGTACGTACACTGGGAAGATTGGGATCCAGTGCAGATTAATGGTGTCGGCTGTGGGTAATGGTCAGTGGGCAGCACTCTCGCCTCTGAGTCGGAAGGTCGTGGGTTCCATCAAGTCCCCACTCCAGGGACTTGAGCACGCAATCCAGGCCGACACCCCCAGTGCAGTGCTGAGGGAGCGCCGCACTGTCAGAGGTGCTGTCTTTCGGATGAGACGTTAGACCGAGGCTCCGTCTGCCCTCTCAGGTGGATGTAAAAGATCCCACGGCCACTATTTCGAAGAAGAGCAGGGGAGAGTTATTCCCGGTGTCCTGGGGCCAATATTTATCCCTCAATCAAAAACAGATTACCCAGTCATTATCACATTGTGGGAGCTTGCTGTGTGCAAATTGGCTGCCGCGTTTCCCACATTACAACAGTGACTACACTCCAAAAGTACTTCATTGGCTGTAAAGCGCTTTGGGACGTGCGGTGGTCGTGAAAGGCGCTATATAAATGCAAGTCTTTCTTTCTATCTTTTAATTTGGAGGTGGGGCAAGGAGTTGGAGTTGCTGTGATAGCTTGAAGTACTTTTGGAATGTCGTCACTGCACTGTGGGAAACGCGGCAGCCAATTTGCGCACAGCAAGCTCCCACAAACAGCAGTGTGATAATGACCAGATAATCTGTTTTTTTGTTATGGTGATTGAGGGGATAAATATTGGCCCCAGGACACCAGGGATAACTCCCCTGCTCTTCTTCGAAATAGTGCCACGTCAGAGAGCAGGCAGGGCCTTGGTTTAACGTCTCATCTGAAAGTCGGTACCTCCGACAGTGTGGCACTCCCTCGGCACTAAACTGGGGTGTCAGCCTAGATTTTGTGCTCTATGCCCTGGAGTGGGACTTGAACCCACAACCTTCTGACCCAGAAGCAAGAGTGCTGCCCACTGAGCCACGGCTGACTCTATGACAGGTACCGTTGGTGTAGGCAAAATATGGTGTATAAAGGAGTATGGTTTTTAGAAGGTCAGAGGGCTCGAAAGATACAGAAACTGCAAAGCCACTCTCTAATTGGGTTGAGTTATCCCGCAAACCTAGATATTAATAAAGTCTGTTCCGTATACTACACTACATAGTGTCAGTGTCAGCCGTGGCTCAGTGGGCAGCACTCTCGCCTTTGAGTCAGAAGGTCATGGGTTCAAGTCCCACTCCAGGGACTCGAACACAAAAATCCAGGCTGACACTCCCAGTGCAGTGCTGAGGGAGCGCCGCACTGTCGGAGGGGCAGTGCTGAGGGAGCGCCGCACTGTCGGAGGGGCAGTGCTGAGGGAGCGCCGCACTGTCGGAGGGGCAGTGCTGAGGGAGTGCCGCACTGTCGGAGGGGCAGTGCTGAGGGAACGCCGCACTGTCGGAGGGGCAGTGCTGAGGGAGTGCCGCATTGTCGGAGGGGCAGTGCTGAGGGAACGCCGCACTGTCGGAGGGGCAGTGCTGAGGGAGTGCCGCATTGTCGGAGGGGCAGTGCTGAGGGAACGCCGCACTGTCGGAGGGGCAGTGCTGAGGGAGCGCCGCACTGTTGGAGGTGTCGTCTTTCAGATGAGACGTTAAACTGAAGCCCCGCCTGCTCTCTGAAGTGAACTTAAAAGATCCCACGGCACTATTTCGAAGAAGAGCAGGGGAGTTATCCCCGGTTTCCTGGACAATATTTAGCCCTCAATCAATGTAACAAAAAAACAGATTATCTGGGTCACCATCACATTGCTGTCTGTGGGAGCTTGCTGTGTGCAAATTGGCTGCTGCATTTCCCACATTACAACAGTGACCACACTCCAAAAGTACTTCATTGTCTGTAAAGCACTTGTGGTCGTGAAAGGCGCTATATAAATGCAAGTCTTTCTTTCTATCTTTTAATTTGGAGGTGGGGCGAGGAGTTGGAGTTGCTGTGATAGCTTGAGATTCTCCGTGCCCACGAGTGCTTCACCCTCGCCACACTCGAGGGACAGCGCTCGAACAGGCAGCTCGCAGTGTCGTAATGTAATAAAGCTCGTTTGTAAACGTGTTGAAATGTGATCCTCCTCTGTGTGTGTGTGTGTGGGCGAGCTGGAAAGTGGAATATCAAATTCGGCGTCACTGCATTATCTCGGAGAGCTGCGGCTGGCTCCCTCCCCTCCCCTCCCCGCCCCCTTCCTTCTCCCAGGCTATCGACTCGAGGCCAATTCAGGTGGTGGCCGGCCCTGAAATGTCACCAAATCAAGCTTTAAGGGCCTCCGCTCCATTCTGACCAACGGACGGGTAATCAATGCTGTACAACACCCTAAGCATCGGAGCAGGCCGGGGAGCATGGGAGCAGCGTGGCGGCCTAGCCCAGCAGGCTTCGCGGCCCCCGGCCTGCGAGCACCATCGGAGCAGGCTGGGGAGCGGAAGGAACGGCATTGGAGGCCTACCGCTCCAGGGGAGCAGCACGTGCTGGTGCAGGAAGGGCGACGGCAGCGAAGAGGGACGTCACCAAGGTCCAGGTCGGTGATTGGAGCGTGGGGCAGACACAGCAGGAGCGGCGAGGTCGGGGGGGGCGAAGGAGCGGCGAGAGTTCGTAGAGGGATGTGATCGGGGCCCCGGAGAGGCGCGAGATCGGGGCCCTGGAGAGGCGCGAGATCGGGGCCCAGCAGAGGCGAGGGCCCCAGGGGGCAGCACGGGCCCAGCCCACACTGTGCGATATGTGTGTGCGCACGAGGTCCGTGCAGCAGAGCTGGTCTCCAGTCGCCTTGGTTAACCCTTGCCACTGGACCAAGACCTGGCTCTGTCAAGCCCGTGTGGTGGCTGGTGTGCAACGGTCACCCCACGTTAAAAAAATCCACCCACAGGGCATCTTCCACCCGTCAGGATGTAGTTCGGGATCCGGAATATTAGGTCCTTCATTGAAACATCTGTGAACTTTTTGGCGTGGAAGCAAGTCATCCTCGACTCGAGGGACTGCCTGTGATGATGATGATGATGGTGATGATGACAAAACCATGGTTCATCATAGGCGGTCCCTCGGAATCGAGGAAGACTTGCTTCCACTGTAAAAATGAGTCCTTAGGTGGCTGAACAGTCCAATACGAGAGCCACAGTCCCTGTCACAGGTGGGACAGACAGTCTGAGGGAAAGGGAGGGTTGGGTAGGTCTGGTTTGCCGCACGCTCCTCCCGCTGCCTGCGCTTGGTTTCTAATAAAGAAAGACTTGCATTTAAATAGCACCTTTCATGACCACCGGACATCCCAAAGCGCTTGACAGCCAATGAAGTGCTGCTTGAAGTGTCGTCGCTGTTGTAATGTGGGAAACGCGGCAGCCAATCTGCGCACAGCAAGCTCCCACAAACAGCAATGCGATAACGACCAGATAGACCGTTTTTTTGGAGTGTTGTTGGTTGAGGGATAAATAACGGCCAGAGTACCGGGGAGAACTCCTCCTGCTCTTCATCGAACTAGTCCCATGAAATATTTCACGTCCACCCAAGAGGGCAGACGGGGACCTCGGTTTAACGTCTCATCCGAAAGACGGCGCTTCCGACAGTGCGGCACTCCCTCTGTACTGCCCCTCCGACAGTGCGGTGCTCCCTCGGTACTGCCCCTCCGACAGTGCGGCGCTCCCTCGGTACTGCCCCTCCGACAGTGCGGCGCTCCCTCAGTACTGCCCCTCTGACAGTGCGGCGCTCCCTCGGTACTGCCCCTCCGACAGTGCAGCGCTCCCTCGGTACTGCCCCTCCGACAGTGCGGCGCTCCCTCGGTACTGCCCCTCCGACAGTGCGGTGCTCCCTCGGTACTGCCCCTCCGACAGTGCAGCGCTCCCTCGGTACTGCCCCTCCGACAGTGCGGCGCTCCCTCGGCACTGCCCCTCCGACAGTGCGGCGCTCCCTCGGCACTGCCCCTCCGACAGTGCGGCGCTCCCTCGGCACTGCCCCTCCGACAGTGCGGCGCTCCCTCGGCACTGCCCCTCCGACAGTGCGGCGCTCCCTCGGCACTGGGAGTATCAGTCTGGGATTTTTTTTCCGCTTTCAAGTCTCAAGGAGTGGTGTAGCATGAACCCACACGACCTCTGACTCAATACACTTGAGACAGGGGCTGGTTGAGCCTTCCTGAGGCTGATGGTGGCTGGGGGGCAGGGCAGTGACATTAACTGCCCTTTGTGAAGTACTGGGGAACTTTGCGCTGAATGGCTCGAACTTTTCCGGCTTAAGTGTGCAACTCTGGCTGCAATTGCAAGCCCGCAACATTGATGATCGCGACTGCATGCATACATCAAAGCTTCAATGACAAGTGGATCTTGATGACTGGGGGGCAGTGCTGTGCGGCGAGGACAGGCTGGTGGAGGACCTTTGTCTTACGGATGTTTAGCATAAGGCCCATGCTTTCGTACATCTCAGTAAAAACATTGACGATGACTTGGAGTTCAGCCTCTGTATGTGCGCAGATGCAGGCGTCGTCCGTGTACTGTAGCTCGACGACAGAGGTTGGGGTGGTCTTGGAACAAGCCAACATCCCCAGCATCGAAGCACTGACCACACTCGACCAGCTCCGCTGGGCAGGGCCACATCGTTCGCATGCCAGACACGAGGCTCCCAAAGCAAGCGCTCTACTCGGAACTCCTGCACGGCAAGCGAGCCCCAGGTGGGTAGAGGAAACGTTACAAGGGACCACCCGCAAAGCCTCCCCGAGAAAGTGCAACATCCCCACCGACACCTGGGAGTCCCCGGCCAAAGACCAGTCCGCCCTAAGTGGAGGAAGTGCATCCGGGAGGGCGCTGAGCACCTCGAGTCCCGTCGCCGAGAGCGTGCAGAAACCAAGCGCAGGCAGCGGAAGGAGCGTGCGGCAAACCAGTCCCACCCACCCTTTCCCTCAACAACTGTCTGTCCCACCTGTGACAGGGACTGTGGCTCTCGCATTGGACTGTTCGGCCACCGAAGGACTCATTTTTGGAGTGGAAGCAAAGTCTTCCTCGATTCCGAGGGACTGCCCGTGACGAATGTCGAGTGCAACGCACAGACGCACACACACACCCCCAAACTGCGACGCGACCCCCGGTCGAATTGCCGCCCCCACCCACCCCCCCTCCCTCCTCCTCCCCCACCTTACCGTCTGCTGCAGGTCAGGGATGCCGATGCGGAAGACCATCATGCTGAAGTCGGCGTCGACCCCCCGGGGGTCCTTGGGCCTGGGGGCCGCGGAGGGGTGGGCAGCCGGGGTGATGGTGACGGTGTTGGCTCCCCGCACGGTGGCCTCCTCGCTGGCGCTGTCGGTGTCAGAGTCCCCCGGGTACTCGGCGAGGCTGCGCTGCTCATCCTCGCTGGAGACTGGGCTCTGGGGCATCGTTCAGCGGCTTCTGTGGACCCCAGCTTGTAACTGCATCACAGAAGGCTGCAGAGAGAGAGAGAGAGGAGAGATACTAACTATAGCTTCTTATTAATGAGCTCCCAGGCGCATATCCCTCTGCACACAGAAAACACCCTGGATCGACGAGTGTGTGTGTGAGAGAGAGAGAGAGAGAGAGGAATAAAGACAAGTGCAGAAATAGCCTCTTCACTGATTCAAAAGAATAAGACCTCCTTGCCTGATCCAGCCATACTTGCCCCAGCAAGCCACCAACAATGTGCTCAGATTTTCTCTCTCTCTAAATATAGAACAATTTCACCCTCCACACAGTGCATCCAGCACTGCTTTTCAGAGCTAATCGGTCCTGTTCTCCACCAGCGTAAAGCAACCTACACCCCTTTTCACAGCGATGAGTGTGTGCGTGCGTGTGTAGATGTGGGAATTTTTTTCCTGTCTTCCCAGAGAGAGAGAGAGAGAAAGACAATTCATTCCTTCCCCCCCCCCCCCCAGGCCGTCCGCCACCTTTCTGGCAAGCGGGGCAAAAAAAAAGCCTCCGTTTCACAGGGTGGGGGGGGGAAGAGCCGTTCAGCCCCCTCGGGCCTGCTCCGTCATTCGATTGGATCGCAGCGCGATCTCCATTCCCCCCCATCCCTCGCCGAACATAACGAAAAATCTGGCGATCCCAGTCCTGAAATGCTTCAATTGTTCCCACCCGCCGCCCACCCCTGTGTCCACAGCCTTTTCGGGGAACGAGTTTGAGAATTCTGCCACCCTTTGTGTGAAAATGTGCGTCGCGATTTCACTCAATTGCTCCAATGTCCCCTCAAACTTGATTCCATACCACACCACACCACACAACACCACACCACACCACACACACACACACCACCAGAGCTAATAGTTTCTACGTATCTACCCGATCGAATCCTATTCGTATTTATAAACACATGTCCTGTTTAGTCGGCCCTTCAAGCCGCTCCAATTGCGTCCCTTTCTTGTTCCTTCACACACACGCGCTTGGGATCAAGGTTGTACAAGCTCGGCATTGTGACTTTGAGGTTTTTTGGCAACGTGCAGCTCACTGGTATCCTCACTGCTCGTGCAACACTGCTTTTTTGTTAAAAAGGAGAAGCTGAAGAGGAAAGTCATCTGACTGAAACTAGGCCAAGTCTGACTGACTACCTCGCATAATTGGAAGTCCTTAAGTTTGACAGAATCTAATCAGAAATCAAGATGCTAGAGACGAGAGGTGAGGGAGGGGATCTTGGCTTTTATCCAGATGCAAAAGTCACAAGGGTTTTTTTTTTAATCCTCTAGTCTGTTTCCTTCACACTCATCAACTTCCTCCTTTTTATCTTGGCTACACTCTCTTCTTTTCATTGAATCATGGGATAGTACGGCACATTGTATAGCCACAGACAATTCAACCCAACCCTTACCCCACCAATGGGCAAACAAACCCAACCCTGCCTCCTCGATAAACACTCCGAGCCACCCCTCCTCCAACATTGGACTCTCCGAGCTACCCCCTCCTCCAACAATGGACTCTCCGAGCCACCCCCTCCTCCAACAATGGACTCTCCGACCCACCCCCTCCTCCAACAATGGACTCTCCGACCCACCCCCTCCTCCAACAATGGACTCTTCGACCCACCCCACCCCATCCTCCAATAACGGACTCTCCGACCCACCCCTCCTCCAACAATGGACTCTCTGACCCACCTCTCCTCCAATAATGGACTTTCCGACCTAACCCTCCTCCTACAATGGACTCTCCGACCCACCCCCTCCTCCAACAATGGACTCTTCGACCTACCCCATCCTCCAACAATGGACTCTCCGACCCACCTCTCCTCCAATAATGGACTTTCCGACCTACCCCTCCTCCTACAATGGACTCTCCGACCCACCTCTCCTCCAATAATGGACTTTCCGACCTACCCCTCCTCCTACAATGGACTCTCCGACCCACCCCCTCCTCCAATAATAGACGTTCCGACCTATCCCCTCCTCCAATAATGGACTCTCCAACCCATCCCCTACTCTAATAATGGACTTTCCGACCTATCCCCTCCTTCAATAATGGACTCTCCAACCCATCCCCTCCTCCAATAATGGACTCTCCGACCCACGCCTCCTCCAAAAATTGACTTTCCGACCTACCCCCTCCTCCAATAATGGACTCTCCGACCCACCTCTCCCCACCCCCCCCAACATTGGACTCTCCGATCTACCCCTTCTCCAACAATGAACTCTCTAACCCCCCCCTCCCCCCCCCTGACAGACACTCTGACCCCCACCTCACCATCAGCAGAAATGCACGAGTTTAAAAGAACCCGTGACGAAGGTAAGCTCTGCCGTTCTAGCACTGTCTCCCCCCCTGCACTATCCTGATGACTCCGTACCAGTCGATTTCATGTTTTATTCAAAGTTCTCCACTCTATATGAAGCCTGCAAAAGATTACAGGAATCAATAAGCCACCTGATAAATAATGTATCAGTGCAGACAAACTCCGCTTAAAAAGCAAAGGAACACATTCCCTCTTATTCCTTTAAGAAAGTCTTATTTGATTCCTTTTTTTGCATTCAACCAGTAAAGGCTAATTTGAAACCAGGAGCGCAAAGCTATAAATTGCTGCAGTAACCCAAATATATAAAGAGGTGAAGGCATCAGTGATATAAATAAGAATCTAACTGTGCTAGCACAGTGGGAGCCCAATTCACCATCCCTGTAGTAGCAAGAGAGAGCCTCACCCTTGGCACCTGCTGTTCCGATCACCGGAAACTCGGCTTGTGATCAACCCCTGAGCCAAGCTCCCATCCAACCTGTGTAAGCCTGTGTGTCAGCAGGCAATTCCCGTCTGGTACCGTGCATCCCGTGTGTGTGTGTGTCTCTGTGTCTCCTGTACATGTACAGTACACACAGGGAGTATGATTCACTCCCGTCTGGCACTGTGTGTGTGTCTCAGTGCCAACACTCACTCAACAATATGTGTGCTAGCCGTGGCTCAGTGGGCAGCAAGCTCGCCTCTGGAACAGAAGGTTGTGGGTTCAAGTCCCCACTCCAGAGACTCAAACACAAAAATCTACACTGACACTCCCAGTGCAGTGCTGAGGAAGCCCTGCACTGTCAGTAGGTGCCGTCTTTCAGATAAGACATCTGCGGACATAAACGATTCCTTTGGCGCTATTTGGAAGAAGAGCAAGGGAGCTATCGCTGGTGTCCTGGAGCCAATTTTTATCCCTCAATCACTATTATTAAAACAGATTATCTGGTCATTATCACACCGCTGTGTGTGGGAGCTTGCTGTGCGCAAATTGCCTGCCGCGTTTCCCACATTACAACAGTGACTGCACTCCAAGAGTACTTCGTTGGCTGTAAAGCGCTTTGGGACGTCCTGAGATTGTGAAAGGCGCCATATAAATGCAAGTCTTTCTTTCTTCTTTAACACTCTTGCAGGACAGTGATTCCTGCACTATTATCAAAAGGACCACCATATAAAAAGGAATCAAACTTTCATTTGTGCCGTGCTTTACACGCACTTGGGACATCCTAAAGGGCTTGTTAGCCAATTAAGTACTTTTGGAGTGCAGTCACTGTTGTAATGTGGGAAACGCGGCAGCCAATTTGCGCACAGCAAGCTCCCACACACAGCAATGTGATAATGACCCAGATAATCTGGTTTGGTGATGTTGACGAACATAAAAACATAGAAATTTACAGCGCAGAAGGAGGCCATTTCGGCCCTTTGTGTCCGCGCTGGCCGACAAAGAACCGCACGGCCCTCAAGTCAACAGCCCTGAAGGTTGATTGAGGGATAAATATTGGCCCCAGGGCACTGGGGAGAACTCCCCTTCTCTTCTTCGAATAGTGGCCGCGGGGTCATTAAATCCCACCTGAGAGAGCAGACGCGGCCTCTGTCTAACGATTCATCCGAAAGACGGCACCTCCGACAGTGCGCCACTCTCTCAGCACTGCATTGGGAGTGTCAGCGTAGATTTACGTGGGGTGGGACTTGAACCCACGACCTTCTGAATCAACACTAAGCCAAGTAGCACCGATAAAATAATGATGAAGAGTTTGACTGTACAAGAAAACAGCTCAACATGAAAAGTACAAATGGTTTAAATATTACAGGATCGCATTTCACAGACAAGTAGTCACTGCCGCACAATAGCTATTAAATATTAAGCAACTTATTATCTAAACACACCTCAGCTCCCTGTGCTGGCATGCAGTTAGGGAGTGTGGTAAAAGTGCTCATATTTTTCCAAAACGTACAAGATTTCTCTTTGTCTCTTTGGATCCCATCGAGCCACAACACTTAAAGGGACAGGCCTGAAATCATCTCATTGGCTGCGCATTTGTGTAGCTCTATAATCTTTGCAGCCCCCTGAATTTCCTCTCTATTTCCATCCTTTAACATATCCCTCAGGTGCAGTTCCTACCTGCGTTTTCCATGGAAAGACTTGCATTTCTACAGCACCTTTCACAATCTCAGCATATCCCCATAAGCGCTTGACAGCCAATGAAGTACTTTTGGAGTGTAGTCGCTGTTGTAATGTAGGAAATGCGGCAGCCAATTTGTGCACAGCAAGCTCCCACAAACAGTAATGTGATAATGTACAGATCATCTGTTTTTTTGTTATGTTGATTGAGGGATAAATATTGGCCCCAGGGCACCGGGGGATAACTCCCCTGCTCTTCTTCGAAATAGTGCCGCAGGAACCTTTACATCCACCTGAGAGAGCAGGCAGGGCCTCGGTTTAACGTCCCAACTGAAAGACGGCATCTCCGACAGTGCCTCGCTCCCTTAGCAGTGGCACAGAAGAAATAGGAACAGGCTATTTGGCCCCTCGAGCCTGCTCCGCCATTCAATAAGACTGTGGCTAATTTGATCTTGGCCTCAACTCCACTTCCCCACCCGCTCCCCATAACCATTGTCTTCCCTATCGTTCAAAAATCTGTCTATCTCCACCTTAAATATATTCAATGACCCAGCCTCACTGGGAGTGTTAGTTGAGATTTCAGTCTCTGGAGTAGGACTTGAACCCATAACCTTCTGACTTAGAGGTAAGTCTGCGGCCCACTGAGCCACAGCATTGCAAGTCATGCAGTGCAACCTCACCTGCACCAAACAAGCAGAGAGTAACCCCTAGATGCCATCTTAACATTGCCCGCAGTGCTGAAATAAAACATCATCATCATCAGAGGCAGTCCCTCGGAATCGAGGAAGACTTGCTTCCACTCTTAGAATGAGTTCTTAGGTGGCTGAACAGTCCAATATGAGAACCACAGTCCCTGTCACAGGTGGGACAGACAGTCATTGAGGGAAAGGGAGGGTGGGACTGGTTTGCCGCACGCTCCTTCCGCTGCCTGCGCTTGGTTTCCGCATGCTCTCGGCGACGAGACTCGAGGTGCACAGTGTGAAGAGGTACGGTTCAGAACCTTCTGGAACAAGGGCGACCCGATTTCTGTCAGCCTGTAAAGATTGACATGTCTTTACGTGACGATCTCTCGCTCTCTTCCCAAAACCATCGTGTCAATCTAAATCCCCTTTGTGTTACTGTCCTCCTAACCGTGTGTCTGTCCTCCCAGTGGATTTGCGGGATCTTGCGGAGGCAGCACTTTGAGGTGTCTACTGTATATGGTCCATGTCTCTGAGCCATACAGGAGGTCCTTCATTGAAACACCTCTGAACTCATCCCTTTTTGGCGTGGAAGCAAGTCATCCTCAATACGAGCTACCGTCTATGATGTAGACCATAAGATTGGTGCCAGATTTGAGGTCCTGGTCTTCGAACACTCTCTTCCTCAGATGACCGAAGGCTACGTTGCCGCACTGGAGGCAGTGTTGGGCCTCGTCATCGATGTCTGCCCTTGCTGATAGTAGGCTCCGGAGGTATGGAAAGTGGTCCGCGTTGTCCAAGGCCGCGCCGTGGATTTTGATGACCGGGGGGGAGCAGTGCTGTGTGGCAGAGTCAGGCTGGTGTAGGACCTTTGTCCGTTTGTCCTTTGACCTTTGTCCTCTTTGGCAGTGTTCCCAACCAGGCCAACATCCCCAGCATTGAAGCACTGACCACACTCGACCAGCTCCGTTGGGCGGGCCACATCGTCCACATGCCTGACACGAGACTCCCAAAGCAGGCGCTCTGCTCGGAACTCCTACACGGCAAGCGAGCCCCAGGTGGGGGCAAAGAAACGTTTCAAGGACACCCTCAAAGCCACCTTGATAAAATGCAACAGCCCCACTGACACCTGGGAGTCCCTGGCCAAAGACCGCCCTAAGTGGAGGAAGAGCATCCGGGAGGGCGCCGAGCACCTCGAGTCTCGTCGCCGAGAGCGTGCAGAAATCAAGCGCAGGCAGCGGAAGGAGCGTGCGGCAAACCAGTCCCACCCACCCTTTCTTTCAACCACTGTCTGTCCCACCTGTGACAGAGACTGTAATTCCCGTATTGGATTGTTCAGCCACCTGAGAACTCACTTTTAGAGTAGAAGTAAGTTCCTCGATTCCGAGGGACTGCCTATGATGATGATAATTAAAACCATGACGACTTAGCGTTACAGTGTCAGCTATGGCTCAGTGGGTAGCACCCTCGCCTCTGACATCAGAAGGTTGTGGGTTCAAGTCCCACTCCAGGAACTAGAGCATAAATCTAGGCTGACACTCCAGTGCAGTGCTGAGGGAGTGCTGCACTGTCGGAGGTGCTGTCTTTCAGATCAGATGTTAAACTGAGGCCCTGTCTGCTCTCTCAGGTGGACGCAGCAGCTTCTGTGACACTATTTTGAAGAAGAGTAGGGGAGTTATCCCCGGTGTCCTGGAACCAATATTTAACCCTCAATCAACATAACAAAAAACAGATTATCTGGGTCATTATCACATTGCTGTTTGTGGGAGCTTGCTGTGCGCAAATTGGCATTTCCTACATTACAACAGTGACTACACTCCAAAAGTACTTCATTGGCTGTAAAGTGCTTTGAGACGTCCGGTGGTCGTGAAAGACGCTATAGAAATGCAAGTCTTGATTTCTTTTCACTCTATAAATGCAGCATTAAATGCACTAATTGCAGGATTTGTATTTAGCATTACAATGAAATGACAGCTTTGGATTAAGTGGTTGCAATTCGGGGTTCAGGGGCGTGTTCGAGGGCGGGGGGAGGGGGGGGGGGGAAAGGGAACTAATTTTTTTTTCCAGAAGTTTCTTATTATTTTTTAAATATTGAATCCCACAATGTTTTCAGGTCATGGCGAATTCTGTTTTTAGCATTTAATGGCAGTGAACCCGAGGTGAAAAGTATTGTCCATGAGAAACAGAAGCCTGGGGCCTAGTTCAGAAGAAGAAGCAAAGAAAAAAACCGAACATTTCGAAGCAAAAGGCTTTTTGTTCCTGAAATACTCTCGTAACAAGCTGGATATTTCGCCGTAATGCAATAATAACAACATTTAAGTCCTTAACTGAGCGAGCTGAAGGCTTGCCGTCGCCTGCCCGAAGTCTTGCTGTTCAACCATCTGTCGTCATAGCAACACAGCATGAGAAGTTGGGTTGGTCATGTGACCTCTGCCGCCTGGTCTCTGGGCCTCTGAGCTGGAGTCACTCTCCACCCGGCCAAGATTCACAGTTTCCCCTGCGGAAGTGGGTGGAACCTCAGGAATTCAATCCCCAAAACAAAACTCCGGATGAAAATTTATCTCCACGCACTGCGCACAGTTCCAGTCTCCATACTGCCAAAAGAATGGAGATCGAGGCAGCGGAAAAGGTGCCAAAAACGATGTACCTGTAATGTTTTTGCTTCATGGGTTCTTTGCTGAAGAATTCATAGCAACACATTGCTATTAAGAACTCGGTGGTTTATTAACAATCGCACCACACATTACCAGTTCATCCACTCGGCTCACAACTGCATACCTCATCGTGGATGACCCAGGCTCAACTGGCTGGGGTTTTATTGAGTCTTGTGAACAAGTACTTCAGTTGGCTGTAAAGCGCTTTGGGACGTCCGGAGGTCGCGAAAGGCGCCACAGAAATGCAGCTTCTTTCTTTGTCCCTCCGTCAAGATTGTCAGCCAAGATTACGGGCTCAAGTGGTGGAGCGGAGTGGCGGGGTGGGATTGGAGCCCCTTGGCTTCCCATGCGGTGCAAGGAAAGGGGGATGGAAGTGCCAAGCCAGCATGGAGATATTCGCAAACTATCCGGATGTACATTATTGTTATTGACTCCGAGGACATATTGAAGCGTGGCGTGACAGCCAGACTTGTGTGTAGTGAGCTGTTGTCATTCAGAATAACAGATTTGGAAAGGCTGCACAGCCCTTGAAACACATTGCATTTAACGGAGCAGTAGCCACGTTACTGGTTTCTGGCAGCTGTCACTCCACAACCCGCTTATAACGTTGCGTCCATTGAAAAGGGAAATGTCACCTTTGGCATTGAGTCAGGAGGTTATGGGCTGAAGCCCCACTCCAGATACTTGAGCACGTAGAAAGAAAGAACCTGCAATTATATAGCGCCTTTCACAGCCACATTTTGGAGTGCAGTCACTGTTGTCATCATCACCATCATCATCATCAACATAGCAGTCCCTCGGAATCGAGGAAGACTTGCTTCCACTCCTAAAGTGAGTTCTTAGGTGGCTGAACAGTCCAATACAGGAGCCACAGACCCTGTCACAGGTGGGACAGACAATCGTCGGGGAAGTGGGGGGGTGGGACTGATTTACCGCACGCTCCTTCCGCTGCCTGCGCCTGACCTCTTCACGCTCGCGGCGTTGAGATTCGAAGAGCTCAGCGCCCTCCCGGATGCACTTTCTTCACCTCGGGGTGTCTTCGGCCAGGGTCTCCCAGGTGTCAGTGGTGATGTTGCACTTCACCAGGGAGGCTTTGAGGGTGTCCTTATAGCGTTTCCGCTGCCCACCTTTGGCTCGTTTGTCGTGAAGGAGCTCCGCATAAAGCAATTGCTTAGGGAGTCTGGCATGTGAACTATGTGGCCTGCCCAGCAAAGTTGATCGAGTGTGGTCAGTGCTTCAATGCTGGGGATGTTAGCCTGGGCAAGGACACTGATGTTGGTGCGTCTGTCCTCCCAGGGGATTTGCAGGATCTTGCGGAGACATCGTTGGTGATATATCTCCAGCGACTTGATGTGTCTTCTACACATCATCCATGCCTCTGATCCATACAGGAGGGCGGGTATAATTGCAGCCCTGTAGACCATGAGTATGGTGGTAGATTTGAGGGCCTGGTCTTCGAACACTCTTTTCCTCAGGCAGCCGAAGGCTGCAATGGCGCACTGATGAATCTCTGCATCAATGTCTGTCTTTGTTGACAAGAGGCTCCCGAGATATGGGAAATGGTCCACGTCGTCGAGGGCTGTGCCGTGAATCTTGATGATTGGGGGGGGGGCAGTGCTGTGCGGTGGGGACAGGCTGGTGAAGGACCTTTGTCTTACGGATGTTAAGCGCAAGGCCCATGCTTTCATATGCCTCGGTGAATACATCGACTATATCTTGTTGTAATGTAGGAAACACAGCAGGCAATTTGCACACAGCAAGCTCCCATACACAGCAATGTAATAACAACCAGATCATCTGTTTTTAGTGATGTTGATTGAGGGATAAATCTTGGCCCCAGGACTCCAGGGAGAACTCCCCTGCTCTTCTTCGAAATAGTGTCACGGGATCTTTTATCTCCACAAGAGAGCAGACAGGGCCTCAGTTTAACGTCACATCCGAAAGACGTCACATCCGAAAGACGGCACCTCCGACAGTGCGGCGCTCCCTCAGTGCTGCACTGGGAGTGTCAGCCTAGATTTTTGTGCTCAAGTCTCTGGAGTGAGACTTGAACCCACGACCTTCTGGCTCAGAGGCGAGAGTGCTGCCCACGGCTAAGTACTGGTATTCGCATCACTAGTTTCTCATGGTTAGAAAGAAAGAACATATATTTCACCTCAGCACATCGTTCAGAAGTTTCCAGAAGTCCTTCAGGTGCTTTGTGAAGTGCAGTCACTGAGATTATGTAGGCGAACGCAACAATCAGTTGGCGTACTGCAAGGTACCACACACAGCAAAACCTCTGTTTCGGGGGCATTAGTTGTGGGAGAGTGGTGGGGAGAGGGGGGGGGGGTAATTTTGACCAGGACACATGGAGAGAACGTGTCAAGAATGTAGGCTGACACTCCAATGCAGTACTGTGGGAGTGCTTGGTCAGAGGTGAGCAAGTTTAGGGAGGGAATTCCAGAGTTTAAGGCCATGCCCACCGATGGTGGAGCGCTTAAAATCGAGGATGCTCAAGAGGCCAGAATTAAAGGAGCACAGAGATAAGAACATAAAAAATAGGAGCAGGAGTAGGCCATTTGGCTCCTCGAGCCTGCTCTGCCATTCAATAAGATCATGGTTGATCCGATCATGGACTCAGATATCGGAGGGTTGTCATCATCATAGGCAGACCCTCGGAATCGAGAAAGTCTTGCTTCCACTCTAAAAATGAGTCCTTAGGTGACTGAACAATCCAATACGGGAACCACTGTTACAGGTGGGACAGATAGTCGTTGAGGAAAGGGAGGATGGGACTGGTTTGCCGCACACTCCTTCCGCTGCCTGCGCTTGGTTTCTGCACGCTCTCGGCGACGAGACTTGAGGTGCTCAGCGCCCTCCCAGATGCACTTCCTCCACTTAGGGCGGTCTTTGGCCAGGGTCTCCCAGGTGTCGGTGGGGATGTTGCACTTTATCAGGGAGGCTTTGAGGGTGTCCTTGTAACGTTTCCTCTGCCCACCTTTGGCTCGTTTGCCGTGAAAGAGTTCCGAGTAGGGCGCTTGCTTTGGGAATCTCGTGTCTGGCATGCGGACAATGTGGCCTGCCCAGCGGAGCTGATCAAGTGTGGTCAGTGCTTCAATGCTGGGGATGTTGGCCTGGTCGAGGACGCTAACGTCTGTCCTCCCAGGGGATTTGTAGGATCTTGCGGAGATTGGTGGTATTTCTCCAGCGACTTGAGGTGTCTACTTATATGATCCATGTCTCTGAGCCATACAGGAGGGCGGGTATTACTACAGCCCTGTAGGCCATGAACTTTGTGGTAGATTTGAGGGCCTGGTCTTTGAACACTCTTTTCCTCAGGCGGCCGAAGGCTGCACTTTCGCACTGGAGGCGGTGTTGAATCTTGTCATCAATGTCTGCTCTTGATGATGAGAGGCTCCAGAGGTATGGGAAATGTAAGGCTGAAGGAGATTACAGAGATAGGGAGGGGCGAGGCCGTGGAGGGATTTGAAAACAAGGATGAGAATTTTGAAATCGAGGCGTTGCTTAACTGGAAGCCAGTGTAGGTCAGCGAGCACAGAGGGTGATGGGTGAGCGGGACTCGTTATGAGTTAGGACAAGGGGCAGCCGACTTTTGGAAGACCTCTAGTTTACGTTGGGTAGAATGTGGGAGGCCAGCCAGGAGTGCGTTGGAATAGTCAAGTCTAGAGGTAACAAAGGCATGGATGAGGGCTCCAGCAGCGGATGAGCTGAGGTGAGGGGAGGAGATGTGGTTGACTCCTAATTTTCCCCTGAAATGGCCAAGTAAGTCCCTCAGTTGTGGCAACTAAGGAATGGGCAATAAATGCCGATCTTGTCAGCGACACCCACATCCTGAGAACGAATAATTTTTTTTTTAAGAAATTTGATCGTGGGACATCTGATCATGTGACATTCAATCCTCTTTCATTGTGGAGAAAGTTTCCAAAAAGCCAGTTAGGGTTTTGTTTCAAGTGGTGATCGCACTTTCAAAGCGCTTCAGCGCGGCCGTGAAAGGTGCTATAGAAATGCAATGTTCTTTATGTTGGCAAACACGGAAGCCACATTACGCACAGCAAGGTCCCACAAACAAAAAGTAAGATTAACCTCTGCCCATATTTCAATCCCTTACCTCCGTTTTCTTTTTACCAACGCCCCTCCCGCCCATTTTATTTTTATGTTTTTCTCTCTCTGTTTCCCACGGCTAGTAATTATTGCGTCATTCACACCCTATCTAGACTCATCTTTTGTTTCCTAACGTGCCATTACCATCTTAATTCGGCCCATCATCCCTTGTGTCTCTCTAATCTCTCCTGCCTTCCACCCTATCACAGACCTTCCCTTTTGTTCTTTAACAATCTGTTATATCTCAAACTTTTCCAGTTCTGACGAAGGGTCATCGACCCGAAACGTTAACTCTGTTTCTCTCTCCACAGATGCTGCCTGACCCGCTGAGACTTTCAGCATTTGCTGTTTTTATTTCAGATTCCAGCGTCCGCAGTATTTTGCTTTTTGTGTTGAAGTGAGATTAGTGGTGGTGTTTGTGGAGGGACATAGCAACACAGAAAATAGGTGCAGGAGTAGGCCATTCGGCCCTTCGAGCCTGCACCACCATTCAATAAGTTCATGGCTGATCATTCACCTCAGTACCCCTTTCCTGCTTTCTCTCCCTTGATCCCTTTAGCCGTAAGGGCCATATCTAACTCCCGCTTGAATATATCTAACAAACTGGGCCCAACAACTTTCTGTGGTAGGGAATTCCACAGGTTAACAACTCTCTGAGTGAAGAAGTTTCTCCTCATCTCGGTCCTAAATGGCTTACCCCTTATCCTGCGACTGTGTCCCCTGGTTCTGGGCTTCCCCAACATCGGGAACATTCTTCTGCCTCTAACCTGTCCAGTCCCGTTGGTCGAGGCACTAGGAGGTCTCCCTGCTCTTCAAACAAGGCCACGGGATCTTTTACACTGACGGGCAACCAGGGGTTATGGTTTAATTTGTTATAATCTACCAAAATTCTCTGGACTCTGGGGAGGTACCAGCAGATTGGAGAGCAGCTAATGTAACGCCTCTGTTTAAAAAAGGGGGCAGGCAAAAGGCAGGTAACTATAGGCCGGTTAGTTTAACATCTGTAGTGGGGAAAATGCTTGAAACTATCATTAAGGAAGAAATAGCGGGACATCTGGATAGGAATAGTGCAATCAAGCAGACGCAGCATGGATTCATGAAGGGGAAATCATGTTTAACTAACTTACTGGAATTCTTTGAGGATATAATGAGCATGGTGGATCGAGGTGTACCGATGGATGTGGTGTATTTAGATTTCCAAAAGGCATTCGATAAGGTGCCACACAAAAGGTTACTGCAGAAGATAAAGGTATGCGGAGTTAGAGGAAATGTATTAGCATGGATAGAGAATTGGCTGGCGAACAGAAAGCAGAGAGTCGGGATAAATGGGTCCTTTTCCGGTTGGAAATCAGTGGTTAGTGTGTGCCACAGGGATCAGTACTGGGACCGCAACTGTTTACAATATACATAGATGACCTAGAAGAGGGGACAGAGTGTAGTGCAACAAAATTTGCAGATGACACTAAGATTAGTGGGAAAGCGGGTTGTGTAGAGGACTCAGAGAGGCTGCAAGGAGATTTGGATAGGTTAAACGAATGGGCTAAGGTTTAGCAGATGGAATACAATGTCGGAAAGTGTGAGGTCATCCACCTTGGGGAAAAAAAACAGTAAAAGGGAATATTATTTGAATGGGGAGAAATTACAACATGCTGTGGTGCAGAGGGACCTGGGGGTCCTTGTGCATGAATCCCAAAAAGTTAGTTTGCAGGTGCAGCAGGTAATCAGGAAGGCAAATGGAATGTTGGCCTTCATTGCGAGAGGGATGGAGTACAAAAGCAGGGAGGTCCTGCTGCAACTGTACAGGGTATTGGTGAGGCCGCACCTGGAGTACTGCGTGCAGTTTTGGTCACCTTACTTAAGGAAGGATATATTAGCTTTGAAAGGGTTACAGAGACGATTCACTAGGCTGATTCGAGAAGTAAGGGGGTTACCTTATGATGATAGATTGAGTAGACTGGGTCTTTACTCCTTGGAGTTCAGAAGGATGAGGGGTGATCTTATAAAAACATTTAAAACCATGAAAGGGATAGACAAGATAGAGGCAGAGAGGTTGTTTCCACTGGTCGGGGAGACTAGAACTAGGGGGCACAGCCTCAAAATACGGAGGAGCCAATTTAAAACCGAGTTGAGAAGGAATTTCTTCTCCCAGAGGGTTGTGAATCTGTGGAATTCTCTGCCCAAGGAAGCAGTTGAGGCTAGCTCATTGAATGTATTCAATTCACAGATAGATAGATTTTTAAGCAATAAGGGAATTAAGGGTTACGGGGAGAGGGCGGGTAAGTGGAGCTGAGTCCACGGCCAGATCAGCCATGATCTTATTGAATGGCGGAGCAGGCTCGAGGGGCTAGATGGCCTACTCCTGTTCCTAATTCTTATGTTCTTATGTTCTTATGTTCTTATGTTCTTAATATCCAATCACAGGAACTTATTCCCTCTGTGACTTTCCGCCTGACTCAGTACCATCTATTGGTACAAGAGAGAGCGGGAAATACCATAGCCTGGTGTAATGTATGCACCGGTGAGTATGCTCACAGGTTTGTAGAGCTGTTGTGCGCCAGGGTGCCCCTGGAGACAGAGCACGCAGTGTCCACCGGTACGCTCGCGGCCTTCCGCGAGAGGTGGGCGCCGGAGGGACTGGAGTGCATCATCACCCCCGGCAACCAAATTTTAATTTGATTGGTTTAAGTTCACTGTAAAAGTTTATTTGGAAATTTGTGTGGTTCTAGTGCTCTTGCCAAAAAGGGGCAATGTTGATTTAATGTTTTGCTAAAATAGTTGTAGAGCTGTTGAATTTGAAGGGGCTGCTCCTCGATTTTCGGCTGCATTTCAGTCCCACGCTCCTGATCTTTGGGCACCCTGTGCGGAGGGGAGCGGGTAGGTCGGAGGGCCTCCTCGTAGGACTGCTCCTGGGCCTGGCCAAGGGAGCCATCAGCCGGTCCAGGCAGCGGGCGGTCGAGGGGGTCGTTCAGCCCGACTGCCTGCCTCTCTTCCGCGGTTACATCCGAGCCAGGGTGTCCCTGGAGATGGAGCACGCTGTGTCCACCAGTACGCTCGCGGCCTTCCGCGAGAGGTGGGCGTTGGAGGGACTGGAGTGCATCATCACCCCCCGGAACATGATTTTGATTAAATTTGGCAAAGCTGCTAGTTAATTTGTTAATTTTAGCGTTCTCGTGCCCTTACCAAAAGAGAGCACTTGATGTAAAGTTTAGTTTAAAATAGTTGTAGAGCTGTTGAGTTGTGAGTGGCTTAGCCAGCCACGTGATGTTCACAAGACTCAATAAAACCCCAGCCAGTTGGGTTCGGGGGATCCACGATGAGGCAGATGGTTGTGAGCCTGGTGGATGAACCGGTAATGATTGTTATTGTTAAACCTTTGCTAATAAACCAACTGGTTCTTAATCGCAATGTGTTGCTATGAATTCTTAAGCAAGGAACCCATGAAGTGAATACATTACACCTAGCAACAGTTGAGAGAGAGAAAGAATTACAGATCACCATGGCAACAGTCCAGTGTTCAAGACTGAGATTAAATATTATTCAAGATGAAATATATTACAACAGTGACTACACTTCAAAAAGCACTTCATTAGCTGTAAAACACTTTGAGACATCCGGTGGTCATGAAAGGGGCTATATAAATACAGATGCACATTGTTGTTTAAGGGCTTGGGATGTTTATAGTAGTGCAAACATCCCACTACATACTACAGCACCCTTCACAAAGGGATGTTAATGTACGTATGTTATAAAGAAATGTAAACTTGTGTACGTAAGAATCTGCTGAAGGATGGTGCATGAACGGAGACTACCATATCATCATCATCATAGGCAGTCCCTCGGAATCGAGGAAGACTTGCTTCCACTCCAAAAATGAGTCCTTCGCTGGCTGAACAGTCCAATACGAGGACCACAGTCCCTGTCACAGGTGGGACAGACAGTGGTTGAGGGAAAGGGTGGGTGGGGCTGGTTTGCCGCACGCTCCTTCCGCTGCCTGCACTTAATTTCTGCATGCTCTCGGCGATGAGACTCGAGGTGCTCAGCGCCCTCCCGGATGCACTTCCTCCACTTAGGGCGGTCTTTGGCCATATAATGCAAGGCCAGTTCCAGTTTGATAAGGAGGGAACGGTGTATGTAAAAAAAAAGCTTTCGTGTTAAGTTTTGGGAGAGAGAAATTGACAAGGATTATTGACTGCCTACGTTCAAATCTGCTGTCACATCTCCGCTTGTAAATTGCGTTATATCCTGAAGAAATTATACTCCACTTTCAGAAAAAATAAACTAATTATAACCCCACAAGGTGGAATTATTTACTAATCAAGTGAACAAGAGAAGATTGTTTAAAACAACACTGTTTCTTGTCTGTTGTCAGCTGTGGCTCAGTAGACAACACACTCAACTCTAAGAGGCTAGAAGGTTGTGGGTTCAAGTCCCACTCCAGAGACTTGAGCACATAAATCTAGGCTGACACCCCCAGTGCAGTGCTGAGGGAGCGCCGCACTGTCGGAGGTGCCGTCTTTCGACATTGAGACATTAAACCACGGCCCGTCTGCTCTCTCAGGGAGACGTAAAAGATCCCAAGGGCACTATTTGGAAGAAGAGCAGGGGGAGTTATCCCCGGTGTCCTTTATTCCTCAATCAACATAACAGAAAAAAAGATTATCTGGGTCATTATCACATTGCTGCTTGTGGGAGCTTGCTGTGCGCAAATTGTCTGCCATGTTTCTCACATTACAACAGCGACTACACTCCAAAAGTGCTTCATTGGCTGTAAAGCGCTTTGAGACATACAGTGATCGTGAAAGGCGCTATATAAATGCAAGTCTTTCTCTTATTAAATAACTCTATACATAAAGCAGCATGAGATGTTTGGGAAGGAGCAATATAAGCAGGAGCACAGTGTTCCAAGGTACTGTACTAAATGTCACAATTGTTCCCATACAGTTTTGAATATAAACTGAGCAAGGACACCCGAATAAGCGAAAATACAACTCAACGACCCTTTATTACAACCCTGACTACACTTCAAAGGTACTTCATTGGCTGTAAAGCACTTTGGGACGTTGCGTGGTCATGAAAGCAGGCCCGGCCTTCGGGAAAATGGCGGCCATGGCGAACTTGCATTCTGACGCCCTTTCTGTGAGTTTAAAGATTAGCGAAAGTTTCGTGAAATAAAGCTGGAATCTCCAAAGCATTTTTTTTGATCATTTAAATAAACAAGTCATAAAATGTAACATTATAGCGAAGCGACAAACAAACGGAACATTAAATTAAACATTAAACTAATTGTGGGTTCTTTGCTTAAGAATTCATAGCAACACATCGTTCTTCAGAACTAGTTGGTTTATTAACAAAGGTTTAACAATCACACTACACATTACTAGTTCATCCACTAGGCTCACAACTGCATACCTCATCGTGGATAACCTAGACCCAACTGGCTGGGGTTTTATTGAGTCTTGTGAACATCATGTGACTGGCTCAGCCACTCACAGTGCAACAGCTCCACAAACCTGTGAGCATTCTCACACATGCGTGTATTAAACTAATAACTAACAATAACAATTTAAAAAAAACTTGAGCCACATTCTCAAGAGCAAAAGCCCTTTGGGAAAGATGTGGGAGAGAGGGAACCAACCCTCCCCATAAAGGGTCACAGCCGCTGGAAGAGAAAGGGGGTAACACTTGGTCAGTGTCGAGCTTCCCAAGCCAGAGAACACCACTGCAACAAATATTGTGAGAGAGAAACCCAGTGGCAGTATTAGAGTGATGCGCAGTTGCCAGTATTAATGATGCCCAGTGCCAGTATTAGAGTGATGCCCAGTGCCAGTATTAGTGATACCCAGTGCCAGTATTAAAGATGTCCAGTGCCAGTATTAGAGTGATGCCCAGTGTCAGTATTAGAGTGATGCCCAGTGGCAGTATTAGAATGATGCCCAGTGGTAGTATTAATGATGCCCAGTGCTAGTATTAGAGTGATGCCTAGTGCTAGTATTAGAGTGATGTCCAGTGTTAGTATTAGAGTGATGCTCAGTGCTAGGATTAGAGTGATGCCCAGTGCCAGTATTAATGATGCCCAGTGCCAGTATTAGTGATACCCATTGCCAGTATTAGTGATGCCCAGTGGCAGTATTAATGATGCCCAGTGCCAGTATTAGTGATACCCATTGCTAGTATTAGAGTGATGCCAATGCCAGTATTAGAGTGATGCCCAGTGCCAGGATTAGAGTGATGCCCAGTGCCAGTATTAGAGTTATGCCCAGTGTTAGTATTAGTGATGCCCAGTGTCTGTATTAGTGATGCCCAGTGCCAGTATGAGTGATGCCCAGTGCCAGTATTAGTGATGCCCAGTGCCAGTATTAATGATGCCCAGTTGCCAGTATTAATGATACCCAGTGCCAGTATTAGTGATATCCAGTGCCCGTATTAATGATGCCCAGTGCCAGTATTAATGATGCCCAGTTGCCAGTATTAATGATACCCAGTGCCAGTATTAGAGTGATGCCCAGTGTCAGTATTAATGATGCCCAGTGCCAGTATTAGAGTGATGCCCAGTGCCAGTATTAGAGGGATGCCCAGTGTCAGTATTAGTGATGCCCAGTGCCAGTATTAGTGAAGCCCGGTGCCAGTATTAATGATGCCCAGTTAACAGTATTAATGATGACCAGTTGCCAGTTGTAATGATACCCAGTGCCAGTATTAGTGATATCCAGTGCCAGTATTAATGATGCCCAGTGCCAGTATTAGTGATGCCCAGTGCCAGTATTAATGATGCCCAGTTAACAGTATTAATGATGCCCAGTGCCAGTATTAGTGAAGCCCAGTGCCAGTATTAATGATGCCCAGTTAACAGTATTAATGATGACCAGTTGCCAGTTGTAATGATACCCAGTGCCAGTATTAGTGATATCCAGTGCCAGTATTAATGATGCCCAGTGCCAGTATTAGTGATGCCCAGTTGCCATTATTAATGATGCCCCAGTGCCAGTATTAATAATGCCCAGTTGCCAGTATTAATGATGCCCATTTGCCAGTATTAATGATGCCCCAGTGCCAGTATTAATGATGCCCAATGCCAGTATTAGAGTGATGCCCAGTGTCAGCATTAGAGTGATGCCCAGTTGCCAGTATTAATGATACCCAGTTGCCAGTATTAATGATGCCCCAGTGCCAGTATTAATGATGGCCAGTGCCAGCATTAGTGATGCCCAGTGCCAATATTAATGATACCCAGTTGCCATTATTAATGATGCCCCAGTGCCAGTATTAATGATGCCCAGTGCCATTATTAGTGATGCCCAGTGCAGCTATTAGTGATGCCCAGTGCAGCTATTAGTGATGCCCAGTGCCAGTATTAATGATGCCCAGTGCCAGTATTAATGATACCCAGTGCCAGTATTAATGATGCCCAGTGCCAGTATTAATGATATCCAGTACCAGTAGTAGTGATACACAGTGCCAGTATTAATGATGCCCAGTTGCCAGTATTAATGATACCCAGTACCAGTATTAATGATGCTCAGTTCCAGTATTAATGATGCCCAGTGCCGGTATTAGTGATGCCCAGTGCCAGTATTAATGATGCCCAGTGCCAGTATTAGTGATGCCCAGTGCCAGTATTAATGGTGCCCAGTGCCAGTATTAGAGTGATGTCCAGTGCCAGTATTAGTGATGCCCAGTGTCAGTATTAAAGATGTCCAGTGCCAGTATTAGAGTAATGCCCAGTGTCAGTATTAGAGGGATGCCCAGTGCCAGTATGTGATGCCCAGTGCCAGTATTAGTGATGCCCAGTGCCAGTATTAATGATGCCCAGTTAACAGTATTAATGATGACCAGTTACCAGGTGTAATGATACCCAGTGCCAGTATTAGTGATATCCAGTGCCAGTATTAATGATGCCCAGTGCCAGTATTAGTGATGCCCAGTGCCAGTATTAATGATGCCCAGTTAACAGTATTAATGATGACCAGTTGCCAGTTTTAAAGATACCCAGTGCCAGTATTAGTGATATCCAGTGCCAGTATTAATGATGCCCAGTGCCAGTATTAGTGATGCCCAGTGCCAGTATTAATGATGCCCAATGCCAGTATTAGAGTGATGCCCAGTGTCAGTATTAGAGTGATGCCCAGTTGCCAGTATTAATGATGTCCAGTGCCTGTATTAGTGATGCCCAGTGCCAGTATTAATGATACCCAGTTGTCATTATTAGTGATGCCCAGTGCAGCTATTAGTGATGCCCAGTGCCAGTATTAATGATGCCCAGTGCCAGTATTAATGATACCCAGTGCCAGTATTAATGATGCCCAGTGCCAGTATCAATGATGTCCAGTACCAGTAGTAGTGATACACAGTGCCAGTATTAATGATGCCCAGTTGCCAGTATTAATGATACCCAGTACCAGTATTAATGATGCTCAGTTCCAGTATTAATGATGCCCAGTGCCGGTATTAGTGATGCCCAGTGCCAGTATTAATGATGCCCAGTGCCAGTATTAGTGATGCCCAGTGCCAGTATTAATGGTGCCCAGTGCCAGTATTAGAGTGATGTCCAGTGCCAGTATTAGTGATGCCCAGTGCCAGTATTAAAGATGTCCAGTGCCAGTATTAGAGTGATGCCCAGTGTCATTATTAGAGTGATGCCCAGTGTCAGTATTAGAGTGATGCCCAATGGCAGTATTAGAATGATGCCCAGTGCCAGTATTAATGATGCCCAGTGCCAGTATTAGTGATACCCAGTGCCAGTATTAGAGTGATGCCTAGTGTCAGTATTAGAGTGATGTCCAGTGCCAGTATTAAATTGATGCCCAGTGTCAGTATTAGAGTGATGCCCAGTGGCAGTATTAATGATGCCCAGTGCCAGTATTAATGATACCCAGTGCCAGTATTAGAGTGATGCCCAGTGCCAGCATTAGAGTGATGCCCAGTGCCAGTATTAGAGTGATGTCCAGTGTCAGTATTAGAGTGATGTCCAGTGCCAATATTAGAGTGATGCCAAGTGCCAGTATTAGAGTGATGCCCAGTGTCAGTATTAGTGATGCCCAGTGCCAGTATTAATGATTCCAAGTGCCAGTATTAATGATGCCCAGTTGCCAGTATTAATGATACCCAGTGCCAGTATTAGTGATACCCAGCGCCAGTATTAATGATGCCCAGTGCCAGTATTAGAGTGATGCCCAGTGTCAGTATTAGTGATGCCCAGTGCCAGTGTTAGTGAAGCCAAGTGCCTGTATTAATGATGCCCATTTGCCAGTATTAATGATGCCCAGTGCCAGTATTAATGATGACCAGTTGCCAGTTTTAATGATACCCAGTGCCAGTATTAGTGATATCCAGTGCCAGTATTAATGATGCCCAGTGCCAGTATTAGTGATGCCCAGTGCCAGTATTAATGATGTCCAGTTAACAGTATTAATGATGACCAGTTGCCAGTTTTAATGATACCCAGTGCTAGTATTAGTGATATCCAGTACCAGTATTAATGATGCCCAGTGCCAGTATTAGTGATGCCCAGTGCCAGTATTAATGATGCCCAGTGTCACTTTTAGAGTGATGCCCAGTGCCAGTATTAGTGATGCCCAGTTGCCAGTATTAATGATGCCCCAGTGCCAGTATTAATGATGCCCAGTTGCCAGTATTAATGATGCCCAGTTGCCAGTATTAATGATGCCCCAGTGCCAGTATTAATGATGCCCAATGCCAGTATTAGAGTGATGCCCAGTGTCAGTATCAGAGTGATGCCCAGTGCCAGTATTAATGATACCCAGTTGCCAGTATTAATGATGCCCAGTTGCCAGTATTAATGATGCCCAGTGCCAGTATTAGTGATGCCCAGTGCCAGTATTAGAGTGATGCCCAGTGTCAGTATTAATGATGCCCAGTGCCAGTATTAGAGTGATGCCCAGTGTCAGTATTAGTGATGCCCAGTGCCAGTATTAATGATGCCCAGTGCCAGTATTAGTGATGCCCAGTGCCAGTATTAATGGTGCCCAGTGCCAGTATTAGAGTGATGTCCAGTGCCAGTATTAGTGATGCCCAGTGCCAGTATTAAAGATGTCCAGTGCCAGTATTAGAGTGATGCCCAGTGTCAGTATTAGAGGGATGCCCAGTGTCAGTATTAGTGATGCCCAGTGCCAGTATTAGTGATGCCCAGTGCCAGTATTAATGATGCCCAGTTAACAGTATTAATGATGACCAGTTACCAGGTGTAATGATACCCAGTGCCAGTATTAGTGCTGCCCAGTGCCAGTATTAATGATGCCCAGTGCCAGTATTAGTGATGCCCAGTGCCAGTATTAGTGATGCCCAGTGCCAGTATCAATGATGCCCAGTGTCAGTATTAGAGTGATGCCGTGCCAGTATTAGTGATGCCCAGTTGCCATTATTAATGATGCCCCAGTGCCAGTATTAATAATGCCCAGTTGCCAGTATTAATGATGCCCTTTGCCAGTATTAATGATGCCCCAGTGCCAGTATTAATGATGCCCAGTGCCAGCATTAGAGTGATGCCCAGTGCCAGTATTAGAGTGATGTCCAGTGTCAGTATTAGAGTGATGTCCAGTGCCAATATTAGAGTGATGCCAAGTGCCAGTATTAGAGTGATGCCCAGTGTCAGTATTAGTGATGCCCAGTGCCAGTATTAATGATTCCAAGTGCCAGTATTAATGATGCCCAGTTGCCAGTATTAATGATACCCAGTGCCAGTATTAGTGATACCCAGTGCCAGTATTAATGATGCCCAGTGCCAGTATTAGAGTGATGCCCAGTGTCAGTATTAGTGATGCTCAGTGCCAGTGTTAGTGAAGCCAAGTGCCTGTATTAATGATGCCCATTTGCCAGTATTAATGATGCCCAGTGCCAGTATTAATGATGACCAGTTGCCAGTTTTAATGATACCCAGTGCCAGTATTAGTGATATCCAGTGCCAGTATTAATGATGCCCAGTGCCAGTATTAGTGATGCCCAGTGCCAGTATTAATGATGTCCAGTTAACAGTATTAAGGATGACCAGTTGCCAGTATTAATGATACCCAGTGCCAGTATTAGTGATACCCAGCGCCAGTATTAATGATGCCCAGTGCCAGTATTAGAGTGATGCCCAGTGTCAGTATTAGTGATGCCCAGTGCCAGTGTTAGTGAAGCCAAGTGCCTGTATTAATGATGCCCATTTGCCAGTATTAATGATGCCCAGTGCCAGTATTAATGATGACCAGTTGCCAGTTTTAATGATACCCAGTGCCAGTATTAGTGATATCCAGTGCCAGTATTAATGATGCCCAGTGCCAGTATTAGTGATGCCCAGTGCCAGTATTAATGATGTCCAGTTAACAGTATTAATGATGACCAGTTGCCAGTTTTAATGATACCCAGTGCTAGTATTAGTGATATCCAGTACCAGTATTAATGATGCCCAGTGCCAGTATTAGTGATGCCCAGTGCCAGTATTAATGATGCCCAGTGTCACTTTTAGAGTGATGCCCAGTGCCAGTATTAGTGATGCCCAGTTGCCAGTATTAATGATGCCCCAGTGCCAGTATTAATGATGCCCAGTTGCCAGTATTAATGATGCCCAGTTGCCAGTATTAATGATGCCCCAGTGCCAGTATTAATGATGCCCAATGCCAGTATTAGAGTGATGCCCAGTGTCAGTATCAGAGTGATGCCCAGTGCCAGTATTAATGATACCCAGTTGCCAGTATTAATGATGCCCAGTTGCCAGTATTAATGATGCCCAGTGCCAGTATTAGTGATGCCCAGTGCCAGTATTAGAGTGATGCCCAGTGTCAGTATTAATGATGCCCAGTGCCAGTATTAGAGTGATGCCCAGTGTCAGTATTAGTGATGCCCAGTGCCAGTATTAATGATGCCCAGTGCCAGTATTAGTGATGCCCAGTGCCAGTATTAATGGTGCCCAGTGCCAGTATTAGAGTGATGTCCAGTGCCAGTATTAGTGATGCCCAGTGCCAGTATTAAAGATGTCCAGTGCCAGTATTAGAGTGATGCCCAGTGTCAGTATTAGAGGGATGCCCAATGTCAGTATTAGTGATGCCCAGTGCCAGTATTAATGATGCCCAGTGCCAGTATTAGTGATGCCCAGTGCCAGTATTAATGATGCCCAGTTAACAGTATTAATGATGACCAGTTGCCAGTTTTAAAGATACCCAGTGCCAGTATTAGTGATATCCAGTGCCAGTATTAATGATGCCCAGTGCCAGTATTAGTGATGCCCAGTGCCAGTATCAATGATGCCCAGTGTCAGTATTAGAGTGATGCCGTGCCAGTATTAGTGATGCCCAGTTGCCATTATTAATGATGCCCCAGTGCCAGTATTAATGATGCCCAGTTGCCAGTATTAATGATGCCCATTGCCGGTATTAATGATGCCCCAGTGCCAGTATTAATGATGCCCAATGCCAGTATTAGAGTGATGCCAAGTGTCAGTATTAGAGTGGTGCCCAGTTGCCAGTATTAATGATGTCCAGTGCCTGTATTAGTGATGCCCAGTGCCAGTATTAATGATACCCAGTTGCCAGTATTAATGATGCCCCAGTGCCAGTATTAATGATGGCCAGTGCCAGCATTAGTGATGCCCAGTGCCAGTATTAATGATGGCCAGTGCCAGCATTAGTGATGCCCAGTGCCAGTATTAATGATACCCAGTTGCCATTATTAATGATGCCCCAGTGCCAGTATTAATGATGCCCAGTGCCATTATTAGTGATGCCCAGTGCAGCTATTAGTGATGCCCAGTGTCAGTATTAATGATGCCCAGTGCCAGTATTAATGATACCCAGTGTCAGTATTAATGATGCCCAGTGCCAGTATTAATGATGTCCAGTACCAGTAGTAGTGATACACAGTGCCAGTATTAATGATGCCCAGTTGCCAGTATTAATGATACCCAGTACCAGTATTAATGATGCTCAGTTCCAGTATTAATGATGCCCAGTGCCGGTATTAGTGATGCCCAGTGCCAGTATTAATGATGCCCAGTGCCAGTATTAGTGATGCCCAGTGCCAGTATTAATGGTGCCAAGTGCCAGTATTAGAGTGATGTCCAGTGCCAGTATTAGTGATGCCCAGTGCCAGTATTAAAGATGTCCAGTGCCAGTATTAGAGTGATGCCCAGTGTCATTATTAGAGTGATGCCCAGTGTCAGTATTAGAGTGATGCCCAATGGCAGTATTAGAATGATGCCCAGTGCCAGTATTAATGATGCCCAGTGCCAGTATTAGTGATACCCAGTGCCAGTATTAGAGTGATGCCTAGTGTCAGTATTAATGATGCCCAGTGCCAGTATTAATGATGCCCAGTGCCAGTATTAGAGTGATGCCCAGTGTCAGCATTAATGATGCCGAGTGCCAGTATTAGTGATACCCAGTGCCAGTATGTGATACCCAGTGCCAGTATTAATGATGCCCAGTGTCAGTATTAGAGTGATGCCCAGTGCCAGTATTAGAGTGATGCCCAGTGTCAGTATTAGAGTGATGCCCAGTGGCAGTATTAATGATGCCCAGTGCCAGTATTAGTGATACCCAGTGCCAGTATTAGAGTGATGCCCAGTGCCAGCATTAGAGTGATGCCCAGTGCCAGTATTAGAGTGATGTCCAGTGTCAGTATTAGAGTGATGTCCAGTGCCAATATTAGAGTGATGCCAAGTGCCAGTATTAGAGTGATGCCCAGTGTCAGTATTAGTGATGCCCAGTGCCAGTATTAATGATTCCCAGTGCCAGTATTAATGATGCCCAGTTGCCAGTATTAATGATACCCAGTGCCAGTATTAGTGATACCCAGCGCCAGTATTAATGATGCCCAGTGCCAGTATTAGAGTGATGCCCAGTGCCAGTATTAGTGATACCTAGTGGCAGTATTAGAATGATGCCCAGTGGCAGTATTAGAGTGATGCCCAGTGCCAGTATTAATGATGCCCGGTGTCAGTATTAGTGATACCCAGTGCCAGTATTAGAGTGATGCCTAGTGTCAGTATTAATGATGCCCAGTGCCAGTATTAATGATGCCCAGTGCCAATATTAGAGTGATGCCCAGTGTCAGCATTAATGATGCCGAGTGCCAGTATTAGTGATACCCAGTGCCAGTATTAGTGATACCCAGTGCCAGTATTAATGATGCCCAGTGTCAGTATTAGAGTGATGTCCAGTGCCAGTATTAGAGTGATGCCCAGTGCTAGTATTAGAGTGATGCCCAGTGTCAGTATTAGTGATACCCAGTGCCAGTATTAGTGATACCCAGTGCCAGTATTAGTGATGCCCAGTGCCAGTATTCATGATGCCCAGTGCCGGTATTAGTGATGCCCAGTGCCAGTATTAGTGATACCCAGTGCCAGTATTAGACTGATGCCCAGTGGCAGTATTAGAGTGATGCCCAGTGCCAGTATTAGAGTGATGCCCAGTGCCAGTATTAGAGTGATGCCCAGTATTAGTGATGCCAGTATTAGTGATACCCAGTGCCAGTATTAGAATGATGCCCAGTGCCAGTATTAGAGTGATGTCCAGTGCCAGTATTAGTGATACCCAGTGCCAGTATTAGAGTGATGCCCAGTGGCAGTATTAGAATGATGCCCAATGCCAGTATTAATGATGCCCAGTGCCAGTATTAGTGATACCCAGTGCCAGTATTAGACTGAAACCCAGTGGCAGTATTAGAGTGATGCCTAGTGTCAGTATTAATGATGCCCAGTGCCAGTATTAGAGTGATGCCCAGTAGCAATATTAATGATGCCCAGTGCCAGTACTAGTGATACCCAGTGCCAATATTAGAGTGATGCCCAGTGCCAGTATTAGAGTGATGCCCAGTGCCAGTAGTCGAATGATGTCCAGTGCCAGTATTAGTGGTGCCCAGTGCCAGTATTAATGATGCCCAGTTGCCAGTATTAATGATGCCCAGTTGCCAGTATTAATGATACCCAGTGCCAGTATTCGTGATACCCAGTGCCAGTATTAATGATGCCCAGTGCCAGTATTAGAGTGATGTCCAGTGCCAGTATTAGTGATGCCCAGTGCCAGTATTAGTGATACCTAGTGCCAGTATTAGAGTGATGCCCAGTGGCAGTATTAGAGTGATGCCCAGTGCCAGTATTAATGATGCCCAGTGCAACTATTAGTGATACCCAGTGCCAGTATTAGAGTGATGCCTAGTGTCAGTATTAATGATGCCCAGTGCCAATATTAGAGTGATGCCCAGTGCCAATATTAGAGTGATGCCCAGTGTCAGCATTAATGATGCCGAGTGCCAGTATTAGTGATACCCAGTGCCAGTATTAGTGATACCCAGTGCCAGTATTAATGATGCCCAGTGTCAGTATTAGAGTGATGCCCAGTGCCAGTATTAGAGTGATGCCCAGTGCCAGTATTAGAGTGATGTCCAGTGTCAGTATTAGTGATGCCCAGTGCCAGTATTAGTGATGCCCAGTGCCAGTATTAGTGATGCCCAGTGCCAGTATTAATGATGCCCAGTTGCCAGTATTAATGATGCCCAGTTGCCAGTATTAATGATACCCAGTGCCAGTAATAGTGAAACCCAGTGCCGGTATTAGTGATGCCCAGTGCCAGTATTAATGATACCCAGTTGCCAGTATTAGAGTGGTGCGCAGTGTCAGTATTAGAGTGATGCCCAGTGGCAGTATTAATGATGCCCAGTGCCAGTATTAGAGTGATGCCCAGTGCCAGTATTAGAGTGATGCCCAGTGTCAGCATTAATGATGCCGAGTGCCAGTATTAGTGATGCCCAGTGCCAGTATTAGAATGATGTCCAGTGCCAGTATTAGTGGTGCCCAGTGCCAGTATTAATGATGCCCAGTTGCCAGTATTAATGATACCCAGTGCCAGTATTAATGATGCCCAGTGCCAGTATTAATGTTTCCAGTGCCAGTATTAATGATGCCCAGTGCCAGTATTAATGACGCCCAGTGTCAGTATGAGAGTGATGCCCAGTGTCAGTATTAGAGTGATGCCCAGTGGCAGTATTAATGATGCCAGTGCCAGTACTAGTGATACCCAGTGCCAGTATTAGAGTGATGCCCAGTGCCAGTATTAGAGTGATGCCCAGTGCCAGTATTCGAATGATGTCCAGTGCCAGTATTAGTGGTGCCCAGTGCCAGTATTAATGATGCCCAGTTGCCAGTATTGATGATGCCCAGTTGCCAGTATTAATGATACCCAGTGCCAGTATTCGTGATACCCAGTGCCAGTATTAATGATGCCCAGTGTCAGTATTAGAGTGATGTCCAGTGCCAGTATTAGTGATGCCCAGTGCCAGTATCAGTGATACCTAGTGCCAGTATTAGAGTGATGCCAAGTGGCAGTATTAGAGTGATGCCCAGTGCCAGTATTAATGATGCCCAGTGCAACTATTAGTGATGCCCAGTGCCAGTATTAGAGTGATGCCTAGTGTCAGTATTAATGATGCCCAGTGCCAGTATTAGAGTGATGCCCAGTGCCAATATTAGAGTGATGCCCAGTGTCAGCATTAATGATGCCGAGTGCCAGTATTAGTGATACCCAGTGCCAGTATTAGTGATACCCAGTGCCAGTATTAATGATGCCCAGTGTCAGTATTAGAGTGATGCCCAGTGCCAGTATTAGAGTGATGCCCAGTGCCAGTATTAGTGATGTCCAGTGTCAGTATTAGTGATGCCCAGTGCCAGTATTAGTGATGCCCAGTGCCAGTATTAATGATGTCCAGTTGCCAGTATTAATGATGCCCAGTTGCCAGTATTAATGATGCCCAGTTGCCGGTATTAATGATGCCCAGTGCCAGTATTAGAGTGATGCCCAGTGCCAGTATTAGAGTGATGCCCAGTGCCAGTATTAGTGATGCCCAGTGCCAGTATTAATGATGCCCAGTTGCCAGTATTAATGATGCCCAGTTGCCAGTATTAATGATACCCAGTGCCAGTATTAGTGATACCCAGTGCCAGTATTAATGATGCCCGGTGCCAGTATTAGTGATGCCCAGTGCCAGTATTAATGATACCCAGTGCCAGTATTAGTGATACCCAGTGGCAGTATTAGAGTGATGTCCAGTGCCAGGATTATAGTGATGCCCAGTGCCAGTATTAAAGATGTCCAGTGCCAGTATTAGAGTGGTGCGCAGTGTCAGTATTAGAGTGATGCCCAGTGGCAGTATTAATGATGCCCAGTGCCAGTATTAGAGTGATGCCCAGTGCCAGTATTAGAGTGATGCCCAGTGGCAGTATTAATGATGCCCAGTATTAGTGATACCCAGTGCCAGTATTAGTGATGCCCAGTGCCAGTATTAGAGTGATGCTCAGTGCCAGTATTAGAGTGATGTCCAGTGTCAGTATTAGAGTGATGTCCAGTGCCAATATTAGTGATGCCCAGTGCCAGGATTAGAGTGATGCCCAGTGCCAGTATTAGAGTGATGCCCAGTGCCAGTATTAGAGTGATGCCCAGTGTCAGTATTAGTGATGCCCAGTGCCAGTATTAGTGATGCCCAGTGCCAGTATTAATGATGCCCAGTGCCAGTATTAATGATGCCCAGTGCCAGTATTAGTAATGCCCAGTGCCAGTATTAATGATGCCCACTGCCAGTATTAGAGTGATGTCCAGTGCCTGTATTAGTGATGCCCAGTGCCAGTATTAAAGATGTCCAGTGCCAGTATTAGAGTGATGCCGAGTGCCAGTATTAGAATGATGCCCAATGCCAGTATTAATGATGCCCAGTGCCAGTATTAGTGATACCTAGTGCCAGTATTAGAGTGATGCCCAGTGGCAGTATTATAGAGTGATGCCCAGTGTCAGCATTAATGATGCCGAGTGCCAGTATTAGTGATACCCAGTGCCAGTATTAATGATGCCCAGTGCCAGTATTAATGATACCCAGTTGTCAGTATTAATGATGCCCCAGTGCCAGTATTAATGATGGCCAGTGCCGGTATTAGTGATGCCCAGTGCCAGTATTAATGATACCCAGCTGCCATTATTAATGATGCCCCAGTGCCAGTATTAATGATGCCCAGTGCCAATATTAGTGATGCCCAGTGCCAGTATTAATGATACCCAGTTGTCAGTATTAATGATGCCCAAGTGCCAGTATTAATGATGGCCTGTGCCAGTATTTGTGATGCCCAGTGCCAGTATTAATGATACCCAGCTGCCATTATTAATGATGCCCCAGTGCCAGTATTAATGATGCCCAGTGCCAGTATTAGTGATGCCCAGTGCCAGTATTAATGATACCCAGTTGTCAGTATTAATGATGTCCAAGTGCCAGTATTAATGATGGCCTGTGCCAGTATTAGTGATGCCCAGTGCCAGTATTAATGATACCCAGCTGCCATTATTAATGATGCCCCAGTGCCAGTATTAATGATGCCCAGTGCCAGTTTTAATGATACCCAGTGCCAGTATTAATGATGTCCAGTGCCAGTAGTAGCGATGCTCAGTGCCAGTATTAATGATGCCCAGTGCCAGTATTAATGTTTCCAGTGCCAGTATTAATGATGCCCAGTGCCAGTATTAATGACGCCCAGTGTCAGTATGAGTGATGCCCAGTGGCAGTATTAATGATGTCCAGTGCCAGTATTAGCGATGCTCAGTGCCAGTATTAATGATGCCCAGTGCCAGTATTCATGTTTCCAGTGCCAGTATTAATGATGCCCAGTGCCAGTATTAATGACGCCCAGTGTCAGTATGAGAGTGACGCCCAGTGTCAGTATGAGAGTGATGCCCAGTGTCAGTATTAGAGTGATGCCCAGTGCCAGTACTAGTGATACCCAGTGCCAGTATTAGCGTGATGCCCAGTGCCAGTATTAGAGTGATGCCCAGTGCCAGTATTAGAATGATGTCCAGTGCCAGTATTAGTGGTGCCCAGTGCCAGTATTAGAGTGATGCTCAGTGCCAGTATTAGAGTGATGTCCAGTGTCAGTATTAGAGTGATGTCCAGTGCCAATATTAGTGATGCCCAGTGCCAGTATTAATGATGCCCAGTGCCCGTATTAATGATGCCCAGTGCCAGTATTAGTAATGTCCAGTGCCAGTATTAATGATGCCCAGTGCCAGTATTAGAGTGATGTCCAGTGTCTGTATTAGTGATGCCCAGTGCCAGTATTAAAGATGTCCAGTGCCAGTATTAGAGTGATGCCCAGTGTCAGTATTAGAGTGATGCCCAGTGGCAGTATTAGAATGATGCCCAATGCCAGTATTAATGATGCCCAGTGCCAGTATTAGTGATACCTAGTGCCAGTATTAGAGTGATGCCCAGTGGCAGTATTATAGAGTGATGCCCAGTGCCAGTATTAATGACGCCCAGTGTCAGTATTAGTGATACCCAGTGCCAGTATTAGTGATGCCTAGTGTCGTATTAATGATGCCGAGTGCCAGTATTAATGATGCCCAGTGCCAATATTAGAGTGATGCCCAGTGTCAGCATTAATGATGCCGAGTGCCAGTATTAGTGATACCCAGTGCCAGTATTAGTGATACCCAGTGCCAGTATTAATGATGTCCAGTGCCAGTATTAGAGTGATGCCCAGTGCCAGTATTTGAGTGATGCCCAGTGTCAGCATTAATGATGCCGAGTGCCAGTATTAGTGATACCCAGTGCCAGTATTAGTGATACCCAGTGCCAGTATTAATGATGCCCAGTGCCAGTATTAATGATACCCAGTTGTCAGTATTAATGATGCCCCAGTGCCAGTATTAATGATGGCCAGTGCCGGTATTAGTGATGCCGAGTGCCAGTATTAATGATACCTAGCTGCCATTATTAATGATGCCCCAGTGCCAGTATTAATGATGCCCAGTGCCAATATTAGTGATGCCCAGTGCCAGTATTAGTGATACCCAGTGCCAGTATTAATGATGCCCAGTGCCAGTATTAATGATACCCAGTTGTCAGTATTAATGATGCCCAAGTGCCAGTATTAATGATGCCCAAGTGCCAGTATTAATGATGGCCTGTGCCAGTATTAGTGATGCCCAGTGCCAGTATTAATGATACCCAGCTGCCAGTATTAATGATGCCCCAGTGCCAGTATTAATGATGCCCAGTGCCAGTATTAACGATACCCAGTGCCAGTATTAATGATGTCCAGTGCCAGTAGTAGCGATGCTCAGTGCCAGTATTAATGATGCCCAGTGCCAGTATTAATGTTTCCAGTGCCAGTATTAATGATGCCCAGTGCCAGTATTAATGACGCCCAGTGTCAGTATTAATGATGTCCAGTGCCAGTAGTAGCGATGCTCAGTGCCAGTATTAATGATGCCTAGTGCCAGTATTCATGTTTCCAGTGCCAGTATTAATGATGCCCAGTGCCAGTATTAATGATGCCCAGTGTCAGTATGAGAGTGACGCCCAGTGTCAGTATGAGAGTGATGCCCAGTGTCAGTATTAGAGTGATGCCCAGTGCCAGTACTAGTGATACCCAGTGCCAGTATTAGAGTGATGCCCAGTGCCAGTATTAGAGTGATGCCCAGTGCCAGTATTAGAATGATGTCCAGTGCCAGTATTAGTGGTGCCCAGTGCCAGTATTAATGATGCCCAGTTGCCAGTATTAATGATGCCCAGTTGCCAGTATTAATGATACCCAGTTGCCAGTATTAATGATACCCAGTGCCAGTATTAATGATGTCCAGTGCCAGTATTAGAGTGATGCCCAGTGTCAGTATTAGTGATGCCCAGTGTCAGTATTAGTGATACCCAGTGCCAGTATTAGTGATGCCCAGTTGCCAGTATTAATGATACCCAGTGCCAGTAATAGTGAAACCCAGTGCCGGTATTAGTGATGCCCAGTGCCAGTATTAATGATACCCAGTTGCCAGTATTAATGATGCCCAGTGCCAGTATTAATGATACACAGTGCCAGTATTAGTGATACCCAGTGCCAGTATTAATGATGCCTAGTGCCAGTATTAGTGATGCCCAGTGCCAGTATTAATTTTGCCCAGTGTCAGTATTAGTGATACCCAGTGGCAGTATTAGAGTGATGTCCAGTGCCAGGATTAGAGTGATGCCCAGTGCCAGTATTAGAGTGATGTCCAGTGCCAGTATTAGTGATGCCCAGTGCCAGTATCAAAGATGTCCAGTGCCAGTATTAGAGTGATGTCCAGTGCCAGTATTAGAGTGATGCCCAGTGTCAGTATTAGAGTGATGCCCAGTGGCAGTATTAATGATGTCCAGTATATGTGATGCCAGTATTAGTGATACCCAGTGCCAGTATTAGAGTGATGCCCAGTGCCAGTATTAGAGTGATGCCCAGTGCCAGTATTAGAGTGATGTCCAGTGTCAGTATTAGTGATGCCCAGTGCCAGTATTCATGATGCCCAGTGTCGGTATTAGTGATGCCCAGTGCCAGTATTAGAGTGATGCCCAGTGCCAGTATTAGAGTGATGTCCAGTGTCAGTATTAGTGATGCCCAGTGCCAGTATTCATGATGCCCAGTGTCGGTATTAGTGATGCCCAGTGCCAGTATTAATGATGCCCAGTGCCAGTATTAGTGATGCCCAGTGCCAGTATTAATGATGCCCAGTGTCAGTATTAGAGTGATGTCCAGTGCCAGTATTAGTGATGTCCAGTGCCAGTATTAAAGATGTCCAGTGCCAGTATTAAAGATGTCCAGTGACAGTATTAGAATGATGCCCAGTGCCAGTATTAGAATGATGCCAATGCCAGTATTAGAATGATGCCCAGTGGCAGTATTAGAGTGATGCCTAGTGTCAGTATTAATGATGCCCAGTGCTGGTATTAGTAATGCCCAGTGCCAGTATTAATGATGCCCAGTGCCAGTATTAGTGATGCCCAGTGCCAGTATTAATGATGCCCAGTGCCAATATTAGAGTGATGCCCAGTGTCAGCATTAATGATGCCGAGTGCCAGTATTAGTGATACCCAGTGCCAGTATTAGTGATACCCAGTGCCAGTATTAATGATGCCCAGTGTCAGTATTAGAGTGATGTCCAGTGCCAGTATTAGAGTGATGCCCAGTGGCAGTATTAATGATGCCCAGTATTAGTGATGCCAGTATTAGTGATACCCAGTGCCAGTATTAGAGTGATGCCCAGTGCCAGTATTAGAGCGATGCCCAGTGCCAGTATTAGAGTGATGTCCAGTGTCAGTATTAGAGTGATGCCCAGTGCCAGTATTAGAGTGATGTCCAGTGCCAATATTAGAGTGATGCCCAGTGCCAGGATTAGAGTGATGCCCAGTGCCAGTATTAGAGAGATGCCTAGTGCCAGTATTAGAGTGATGCCCAGTGTCAGTATTAGTGATGCCCAGTGCCAGTATTAGTGCTGCCCAGTGCCAGTATTAATGATGCCCAGTGCTGGTATTAGTAATGCCCAGTGCCAGTATTAATGATGCCCAGTGCCAGTATTAGTGATGCCCAGTGCCAGTATTAATGATGCCCAGTGCCAGTAATAGAGTGATGTCCAGTGCCAGTATTAGTGATGCCCAGTGCCAGTATTAAAGATGTCCAGTGCCAGTATTAGAGTGATGCCCAGTGTCAGTATTAGAGTGATGCCCAGTGGCAGTATTAGAATGATGCATATTGCCAGTATTAATGATGCCCAGTGCCAGTATTAGTGATGCTGAGTGACAATATTAGAGTGATGCACAGTGGCAGTATTAGAGTGATGCCCAGTGCCAGTATTAATGATGCCCAGTGCCAGTATTAATGATGCCCAGTGCCAGTATTAGAGTGATGCCTAGTGTCAGTATTAGTGATGCCCAGTGCCAGTATTCATGATGCCCAGTGCCGGTATTAGTGATGCCCAGTGCCAGTATTAATGATGCCCAGTGCCAGTATTAGTGATGCCCAGTGACAGTATTAGAGTGATGCCCAGTGCCAGTATTAGAGTGATGTCCAGTGCCAGTATTAGTGATACCCAGTGCCAGTATTAGAGTGATGCCCAGTGGCAGTATTAGAATGATGCCCAATGCCAGTATTAATGATGCCCAGTGCCAGTATTAGTGATACCTAGTGCCAGTATTAGACTGATGCCCAGTTGCAGTATTAGAGTGATGCCCAGTGCCAGTATTAATGACGCCCAGTGTCAGTATTAGTGATAACCAGTGCCAGTATTAGAGTGATGCCTAGTGTCAGTATTAATGATGCCCAGTGCCAGTATTAATGATGCCCAGTGCCAATATTAGAGTGATGCCCAGTGTCAGCATTAATGATGCCGAGTGCCAGTATTAGTGATACCCAGTGCCAGTATTAATGATGCCCAGTGTCAGTATTAGAGTGATGTCCAGTGCCAGTATTAGAGTGGTGCCCAGTGGCAGTATTAATGATGCCCAGTATTAGTGATGCCAGTATTAGTGATACCCAGTGCCAGTATTAGAGTGATGCCCAGTGTCAGTATTAGAGTGATGCCCAGTGCCAGTATTAGAGTGATGTCCAGTGTCAGTATTAGAGTGATGTCCAGTGCCAATATTAGAGTGATGCCCAGTGCCAGTATTAGAGTGATGCCCAGTGCCAGTATTAGAGTGATGCCCAGTGTCAGTATTAGTGATGCCCAGTGCCAGTATTAGTGGTGCCCAGTGCCAGTATTAATGATGCCCAGTGCCGGTATTAGTGATGCCCAGTGCCAGTATTAATGATGCCCAGTGCCAGTATTAGTGATGCCCAGTGCCAGTATTAATGATGCCCAGTGCCAGCATTAGAGTGATGTCCAGTGCAAGTATTAGTGATGCCCAGTGCCAGTATTAGTGATACCTAGTGCCAGTATTAGAGTGATGCCCAGTGGCAGTATTAGAGTGATGCCCAGTGCCAGTATTAATGATGCCCAGTGCAACTATTAGTGATACCCAGTGCCAGTATTAGAGTGATGCCTAGTGTCAGTATTAATGATGCCCAGTGCCAGTATTAGAGTGATGCCCAGTGCCAATATTAGAGTGATGCCCAGTGTCAGCATTAATGATGCCGAGTGCCAGTATTAGTGATACCCAGTGCCAGTATTAGTGATACCCAGTGCCAGTATTAATGATGCCCAGTGTCAGTATTAGAGTGATGCCCAGTGCCAGTATTAGAGTGATGCCCAGTGCCAGTATTAGAGTGATGTCCAGTGTCAGTATTAGTGATGCCCAGTGCCAGTATTAGTGATGCCCAGTGCCAGTATTAATGATGTCCAGTTGCCAGTTTTAATGATGCCCAGTTGCCAGTATTAATGATGCCCAGTTGCCAGTATTAATGATGCCCAGTGCCAGTATTAGAGTGATGCCCAGTGCCAGTATTAGAGTGATGCCCAGTGCCAGTATTAGTGATGCCCAGTGCCAGTATTAATGATGCCCAGTTGCCAGTATTAATGATGCCCAGTTGCCAGTATTAACGATACCCAGTGCCAGTATTAGTGATACCCAGTGCCAGTATTAATGATGCCCAGTGCCAGTATTAGTGATGCCCAGTGCCAGTATTAATGATGCCCAGTGCCAGTATTAGTGATACCCAGTGGCAGTATTAGAGTGGTGCGCAGTGTCAGTATTAGAGTGATGCCCAGTGGCAGTATTAATGATGCCCAGTGCCAGTATTAGAGTGATGCCCAGTGCCAGTATTAGAGTGATGCCCAGTGGCAGTATTAATGATGCCCAGTATTAGTGATACCCAGTGCCAGTATTAGTGATGCGCAGTGCCAGTATTAGAGTGATGCTCAGTGCCAGTATTAGAGTGATGTCCAGTGTCAGTATTAGAGTGATGTCCAGTGCCAATATTAGTGATGCCCAGTGCCAGGATTAGAGTGATGCCCAGTGCCAGTATTAGAGTGATGCCCAGTGCCAGTATTAGAGTGATGCCCAGTGCCAGTATTAGAGTGATGCCCAGTGCCAGTATTAGTGATGCCCAGTGCCAGTATTAATGATGCCCAGTGCCAGTATTAATTATGCCCAGTGCCAGTATTAGTAATGCCCAGTGCCAGTATTAATGATGCCCAGTGCCAGTATTAGAGTGATGTCCAGTGCCTGTATTAGTGATGCCCAGTGCCAGTATTAAAGATGTCCAGTGCCAGTATTAGAGTGACGCCCAGTGTCAGTATTAGAGTGATGCCCAGTGGCAGTATTAGAATGATGCCCAATGCCAGTATTAATGATGCCCAGTGCCAGTATTAGTGATACCTAGTGCCAGTATTAGAGTGATGCCCAGTGGCAGTATTATAGAGTGATGCCCAGTGCCAGTATTAATGACGCCCAGTGTCAGTATTAGTGATACCCAGTGCCAGTATTAGTGATGCCTAGTGTCGTATTAATGATGCCGAGTGCCAGTATTAATGATGCCCAGTGCCAATATTAGAGTGATGCCCAGTGTCAGCATTAATGATGCCGAGTGCCAGTATTAGTGATACCCAGTGCCAGTATTAGTGATACCCAGTGCCAGTATTAATGATGTCCAGTGCCAGTATTAGAGTGATGCCCAGTGCCAGTATTTGAGTGATGCCCAGTGTCAGCATTAATGATGCCGAGTGCCAGTATTAGTGATACCCAGTGCCAGTATTAGTGATACCCAGCGCCAGTATTAATGATGCCCAGTGCCAGTATTAATGATACCCAGTTGTCAGTATTAATGATGCCCCAGTGCCAGTATTAATGATGGCCAGTGCCAGTATTACTGATGCCCAGTGCCAGTATTAATGATACCCAGCTGCCATTATTAATGATGCCCCAGTGCCAGTATTAATGATGCCCAGTGCCAATATTAGTGATGCCCAGTGCCAGTATTAATGATACCCAGCTGCCATTATTAATGATGCCCCAGTGCCAGTATTAATGATGCCCAGTGCCAGTATTAACGATACCCAGTGCCAGTATTAATGATGCCCAGTGCCAGTAGTAGCGATGCTCAGTGCCAGTATTAATGATGCCCAGTGCCAGTATTAATGTTTCCAGTGCCAGTATTAATGATGCCCAGTGCCAGTATTAATGACGCCCAGTGTCAGTATGAGTGATGCCCAGTGTCAGTATTAGAGTGATGCTCAGTGGCAGTATTAATGATGTCCAGTGCCAGTAGTAGCGATGCTCAGTGCCAGTATTAATGATGCCCAGTGCCAGTATTAATGTTTCCAGTGCCAGTATTAATGATGCCCAGTGCCAGTATTAATGACGCCCAGTGTCAGTATGAGAGTGATGCCCAGTGTCAGTATTAATGATGCCCAGTGCCAGTACTAGTGATACCCAGTGCCAGTATTAGAGTGATGCCCAGTGCCAGTATTAGAGTGATGCCCAGTGCCAGTATTAGAATGATGTCCAGTGCCAGTATTAGTGGTGCCCAGTGCCAGTATTAATGTGACCCAGTTGCCAGTATTAATGATGCCCAGTTGCCAGTATTAATGATACCCAGTGCCAGTATTCGTGATACCCAGTGCCAGTATTAATGATGCCCAGTGTCAGTATTAGAGTGATGTCCAGTGCCAGTATTAGAGTGATGCCCAGTGGCAGTATTAATGATGCCCAGTGTCAGTATTAGAGTGATGCCCAGTGTCAGTATTAGTGATGCCCAGTGTCAGTATTAGTGATGCCCAGTGCCAGTATTAGTGATGCCCAGTTGCCAGTATTAATGATACCCAGTGCCAGTAATAGTGAAACCCAGTGCCGGTATTAGTGATGCCCAGTGCCAGTATTAATGATACCCAGTTGCCAGTATTAATGATGCCCAGTGCCAGTATTAATGATACCCAGTGCCAGTATTAGTGATACCCAGTGCCAGTATTAATGATGCCTAGTGCCAGCGTTAGTGATGCCCAGTGCCAGTATTAATGATGCCCAGTGTCAGTATTAGTGATACCCAGTGGCAGTATTAGAGTGATGTCCAGTGCCAGGATTAGAGTGATGCCCAGTGCCAGTATTAATGATGCCCAGTGTCAGTATTAGTGATGCCCAGTGCCTGTATTAGAATGATGTCCAGTGTCAGTATTAGTGATGCCCAGTGCCAGTATTAGTGATGCCCAGTTGCCAGTATTAATGATACCCAGTGCCAGTATTAATGATGCCTAGTGCCAGTATTAGAGTCATGTCCAGTGCCAGTATTAGAGTGATGCCCAGTGCCAGTATTAGAGTGATGCCCAGTGGCAGTATTAATGATGTCCAGTATATGTGATGCCAGTATTAGTGATACCCAGTGCCAGTATTAGAGTGATGCCCAGTGCCAGTATTAGAGTGATGCCCAGTGCCAGTATTAGAGTGATGTCCAGTGTCAGTATTAGTGATGCCCAGTGCCAGTATTAAAGATGTCCAGTGCCAGTATTAATGATGCCCAGTGCCAGTATTAGAGTGATGTCCAGTGCCAGTATTAGTGATGCCCAGTGCCAGTATTAATGATGCCCAGTGCCAGTATTAGTGATGCCCAGTGCCAGTATTAATGATGCCCAGTGCCAGTATTAGAGTGATGTCCAGTGCCAGTATTAGTGATGCCCAGTGCCAGTATTAAAGATGTCCAGTGCCAGTATTAAAGATGTCCAGTGACAGTATTAGAATGATGCCCAGTGCCAGTATTAGAATGATGCCAATGCCAGTATTAGAATGATGCCCAGTGGCAGTATTAGAGTGATGCCTAGTGTCAGTATTAATGATGCCCAGTGCCAGTATTAATGATGCCCAGTGCCAATATTAGAGTGATGCCCAGTGTCAGCATTAATGATGCCGAGTGCCAGTATTAGTGATACCCAGTGCCAGTATTAGTGATACCCAGTGCCAGTATTAATGATGCCCAGTGTTAGTATTAGAGTGATGTCCAGTGCCAGTATTAGAGTGGTGCCCAGTGGCAGTATTAATGATGCCCAGTATTAGTGATGCCAGTATTAGTGATACCCAGTGCCAGTATTAGAGTGATGCCCAGTGCCTGTATTAGAGCGATGCCCAGTGCCATTATTAGAGTGATGTCCAGTGTCAGTATTAGAGTGATGCCCAGTGCCAGTATTAGAGTGATGTCCAGTGCCAATATTAGAGTGATGCCCAGTGCCAGGATTAGAGTGATGCCCAGTGCCAGTATTAGAGAGATGCCTAGTGCCAGTATTAGAGTGATGCCCAGTGTCAGTATTAGTGATGCCCAGTGCCAGTATTAGTGCTGCCCAGTGCCAGTATTAGTGATGCCCAGTGCCAGTATTAATGATGCCCAGTGCCAGTAATAGAGTGATGTCCAGTGCCAGTATTAGTGATGCCCAGTGCCAGTATTAGAGTGATGCCCAGTGGCAGTATTAGAATGATGCCTATTGCCAGTATTAATGATGCCCAGTGCCAGTATTAGTGATGCTGAGTGCCAATATTAGAGTGATGCCCAGTGGCAGTATTAGAGTGATGCCCAGTGCCAGTATTAATGATGCCCAGTGCCAGTATTAGTGATACCAGTGCCAGTATTAGAGTGATGCCTAGTGTCAGTATTAGTGATGCCCAGTGCCAGTATTAGTGATGCCCAGTGCCAGTATTCATGATGCCCAGTGCCGGTATTAGTGATGCCCAGTGCCAGTATTAATGATGCCCAGTGCCAGTATTAGTGATGCCCAGTGGCAGTATTAGAATGATGCCCAATGCCAGTATTAATGATGCCCAGTGCCAGTATTAGTGATACCTAGTGCCAGTATTAGACTGATGCCCAGTGGCAGTATTAGAGTGATGCCCAGTGCCAGTATTAATGATGCCCAGTGTCAGTATTAGTGATAACCAGTGCCAGTATTAGAGTGATGCCTAGTGTCAGTATTAATGATGCCCAGTGCCAGTATTAATGATGCCCAGTGCCAATATTAGAGTGATGCCCAGTGTCAGCATTAATGATGCCGAGTGCCAGTATTAGTGATACCCAGTGCCAGTATTAATGATGCCCAGTGTCAGTATTAGAGTGATGTCCAGTGCCAGTATTAGAGTGGTGCCCAGTGGCAGTATTAATGATGCCCAGTATTAGTGATGCCAGTATTAGTGATACCCAGTGCCAGTATTAGAGTGATGCCCAGTGTCAGTATTAGAGTGATGCCCAGTGCCAGTATTAGAGTGATGTCCAGTGTCAGTATTAGAGTGATGTCCAGTGCCAATATTAGAGTGATGCCCAGTGCCAGTATTAGAGTGATGCCCAGTGCCAGTATTAGAGTGATGCCCAGTGTCAGTATTAGTGATGCCCAGTGCCAGTATTAGTGGTGCCCAGTGCCAGTATTAATGATGCCCAGTGCCGGTATTAGTGATGCCCAGTGCCAGTATTAATGATGCCCAGTGCCAGTATTAGTGATGCCCAGTGCCAGTATTAATGATGCCCAGTGCCAGTATTAGAGTGATGTCCAGTGCCAGTATTAGTGATGCCCAGTGCCAGTATTAGTGATACCTAGTACCAGTATTAGAGTGATGCCCGGTGGCAGTATTAGAGTGATGCCCAGTGTCAGTATTAGTGATGCCCAGTGCCAGTATTAGTGATGCATAGTGCCAGTATTAATGATGCCCAGTGCCCATTTTAATGATGCACAGTGCCGGTATTAGTGATGCCCAGTGCCAGTATTAATGATGCCCAGTGCCAGTATTAGTGATGCCCAGTGCCAGTATTAATTATGCCCAGTGCCAGTATTAGAGTGATGTCCAGTGCCAGTATTAGTGATGCCCAGTGCCAGTATTAAAGATGTCCAGTGCCAGTATTAGAGTGATGCCCATTGCCAGTATTAATGATGCCCAGTGCCAGTATTAGTGATACCTCTTGCCAGTATTAGAGTGATGTCCAGTGGCAGTATTAGAGTGATGCCCAGTGCCAGTATTAATGACGCCCAGTATCAGTATTAGTGATACCCAGTGCCAGTATTAGAGTGATGCCTTGTGTCAGTATTAATGATGCCCAGTGCCAGTATTAATGATGCCCAGTGCCAATATTAAAGTGATGCCCAGTGTCAGCATTAATGATGCCGAGTGCCAGTATTAGTGATACCCAGTGCCAGTATTAGTGATACCCAGTGCCAGTATTAATGATGTCCAGTGCCAGTATTAGAGTGATGCCCAGTGCCAGTATTAGAGTGATGCCCAGTGGCAGTATTAATGTTGCCCAGTATTAGTGATGCCAGTATTAGTGATACCCAGTGCCAGTATTAGAGTGATGCCCAGTGCCAGTATTAGAGTGATGTCGAGTGTCTGTATTAGAGTGATGTCCAATGCCAATATTAGAATGATACCCAGTGCCAGTATTAATGATGCACAGTGTCAGTATTAGAGTGATGCCCAGTGCCAGTATTAGAGTGATGCCCAGTGGCAGTATTAATGATGCCCAGTATTAGTGATGCCAGTATTAGTGATACCCAGTGCCAGTATTAAAATGATGCCCAGTGCCAGTATTAGAGTGATGCCCAGTGCCAGTATTAGAGTGATGTCCAGTGCCAATATTAGAGTGATACCCAGTGCCAGTATTAATGATGCCCAGTGTCAGTATTAGAGTGATGTCCAGTGCCAGTATTTGAGCGATGCCCAGTGGCAGTATTAATGATGCCCAGTATTAGTGATGCCAGTATTAGTGATACCCCGTGCCAGTATTAGAATGATGCCCAATGCCAGTATTAATGATGCCCAGTGCCAGTATTAGTGATACCTAGTGCCAGTATTAGAGTGATGCCCAGTGGCAGTATTAGAGCGATGCCCAGTGCCAGTATTAATGATGCCCAGTGCCAGTATTAGTGATACCCAGTGCCAGTATTAGAGTGATGCCCAGTGTCAGCATTAATGATGCCCAGTGTTAGTATTAGAGTGATGTCCAGTGCCAGTATTAGAGTGGTGCCCAGTGGCAGTATTAATGATGCCCAGTATTAGTGATGCCAGTATTAGTGATACCCAGTGCCAGTATTAGAGTGATGCCCAGTGCCTGTATTAGAGCGATGCCCAGTGCCATTATTAGAGTGATGTCCAGTGTCAGTATTAGAGTGATGCCCAGTGCCAGTATTAGAGTGATGTCCAGTGCCAATATTAGAGTGATGCCCAGTGCCAGGATTAGAGTGATGCCCAGTGCCAGTATTAGAGAGATGCCTAGTGCCAGTATTAGAGTGATGCCCAGTGTCAGTATTAGTGATGCCCAGTGCCAGTATTAGTGCTGCCCAGTGCCAGTATTAGTGATGCCCAGTGCCAGTATTAATGATGCCCAGTGCCAGTAATAGAGTGATGTCCAGTGCCAGTATTAGTGATGCCCAGTGCCAGTATTAGAGTGATGCCCAGTGGCAGTATTAGAATGATGCCTATTGCCAGTATTAATGATGCCCAGTGCCAGTATTAGTGATGCTGAGTGCCAATATTAGAGTGATGCCCAGTGGCAGTATTAGAGTGATGCCCAGTGCCAGTATTAATGATGCCCAGTGCCAGTATTAGTGATACCAGTGCCAGTATTAGAGTGATGCCTAGTGTCAGTATTAGTGATGCCCAGTGCCAGTATTAGTGATGCCCAGTGCCAGTATTCATGATGCCCAGTGCCGGTATTAGTGATGCCCAGTGCCAGTATTAATGATGCCCAGTGCCAGTATTAGTGATGCCCAGTGACAGTATTAGAGTGATGCCCAGTGCCAGTATTAGAGTGATGTCCAGTGCCAGTATTAGTGATACCCAGTGCCAGTAATAGAGTGATGCCCAGTGGCAGTATTAGAATGATGCCCAATGCCAGTATTAATGATGCCCAGTGCCAGTATTAGTGATACCTAGTGCCAGTATTAGACTGATGCCCAGTGGCAGTATTAGAGTGATGCCCAGTGCCAGTATTAATGATGCCCAGTGTCAGTATTAGTGATAACCAGTGCCAGTATTAGAGTGATGCCTAGTGTCAGTATTAATGATGCCCAGTGCCAGTATTAATGATGCCCAGTGCCAATATTAGAGTGATGCCCAGTGTCAGCATTAATGATGCCGAGTGCCAGTATTAGTGATACCCAGTGCCAGTATTAATGATGCCCAGTGTCAGTATTAGAGTGATGTCCAGTGCCAGTATTAGAGTGGTGCCCAGTGGCAGTATTAATGATGCCCAGTATTAGTGATGCCAGTATTAGTGATACCCAGTGCCAGTATTAGAGTGATGCCCAGTGTCAGTATTAGAGTGATGCCCAGTGCCAGTATTAGAGTGATGTCCAGTGTCAGTATTAGAGTGATGTCCAGTGCCAATATTAGAGTGATGCCCAGTGCCAGTATTAGAGTGATGCCCAGTGCCAGTATTAGAGTGATGCCCAGTGTCAGTATTAGTGATGCCCAGTGCCAGTATTAGTGGTGCCCAGTGCCAGTATTAATGATGCCCAGTGCCGGTATTAGTGATGCCCAGTGCCAGTATTAATGATGCCCAGTGCCAGTATTAGTGATGCCCAGTGCCAGTATTAATGATGCCCAGTGCCAGTATTAGAGTGATGTCCAGTGCCAGTATTAGTGATGCCCAGTGCCAGTATTAGTGATACCTAGTACCAGTATTAGAGTGATGCCCAGTGGCAGTATTAGAGTGATGCCCAGTGTCAGTATTAGTGATGCCCAGTGCCAGTATTAGTGATGCATAGTGCCAGTATTAATGATGCCCAGTGCCCATTTTAATGATGCACAGTGCCGGTATTAGTGATGCCCAGTGCCAGTATTAATGATGCCCAGTGCCAGTATTAGTGATGCCCAGTGCCAGTATTAATTATGCCCAGTGCCAGTATTAGAGTGATGTCCAGTGCCAGTATTAGTGATGCCCAGTGCCAGTATTAAAGATGTCCAGTGCCAGTATTAGAGTGATGCCCAGTGTCAGTATTAATGATGCCCAATGCCAGTATTAGTGATACCTAGTGCCAGTATTAGAGTGATGCCCAGTGGCAGTATTAGAGTGATGCCAAGTGCCAGTATTAATGATGCCCAGTGCAAGTATTAGTGATACCCAGTGCCAGTATTAGAGTGATGCCTAGTGTCAGTATTAATGATGCCGAGTGCCAGTATTAGTGATACCCAGTGCCAGTATTAGTGATACCTAGTGCCAGTATTAGAGTGATGCCCAGTGGCAGTATTAGAGTGATGCCAAGTGCCAGTATTAATGATGCCCAGTGCCAGTATTAGAGTGATGCCCAGTGCCAGTATTAGTGATGTCCAGTGTCAGTATTAGTGATGCCCAGTGCCAGTATTAGTGATGCCCAGTGCCAGTATTAATGATGCCCAGTTGCCAGTATTAATGATGCCCAGTTGCCAGTATTAATGATACCCAGTGCCAGTATTAGTGATACCCAGTGCCAGTATTAATGATGCCCAGTGCCAGTATTAGAGTGATGCCCAGTGTCAGTATTAGTGCTACCCAGTGCCAGTATTAGAGTGATGTCCAGTGGCAGTATTAGAGTGATGCCCAGTGCCAGTATTAATGATGCCCAGTGCCAGTATTAATGATACCCAGTGCCAGTATTAGAGTGATGCTCAGTGCCAGTATTAGAGTGATGCCCAGTGCCAGTATTAGAGTGATGCCCAGTGCCAGTATTAGTGATGTCCAGTGTCAGTATTAGTGATGCCCAGTGCCAGTATTAGTGATGCCCAGTGCCAGTATTAATGATGCCCAGTTGCCAGTATTAATGATGCCCAGTTGCCAGTATTAATGATACCCAGTGCCAGTATTAGTGATACCCAGTGCTAGTATTAATGATGCCCAGTGCCAGTATTAGAGTGATGCCCAGTGTCAGTATTAGTGCTACCCAGTGGCAGTATTAGAGTGATGTCCAGTGGCAGTATTAGAGTGATGCCCAGTGCCAGTATTAATGATGCCCAGTGCCAGTATTAATGATACCCAGTGCCAGTATTAGTGATACCCAGTGCCAGTATTAATGATGCCCAGTGCCAGAATAGTGATGCACAGTGCCAGTATTAATGATGCCCAGTGCCAGTATTAGTGATGTCCAGTGCCAGTATTAGTGATGCCCAGTGCCAGTATTAAAGATGTCCAGTGCCAGTATTAGAGTGATGCCCAGTGTCAGTATTAGAGTGATGCCCAGTGTCAGTATTAGAATAATGCCCATTGCCAGTATTAATGATGCCCAGTGCCAGTATTAGTGATACCTCTTGCCAGTATTAGAGTGATGTCCAGTGGCAGTATTAGAGTGATGCCCAGTGCCAGTATTAATGACGCCCAGTATCAGTATTAGTGATACCCAGTGCCAGTATTAGAGTGATGCCTTGTGTCAGTATTAATGATGCCCAGTGCCAGTATTAATGATGCCCAGTGCCAATATTAAAGTGATGCCCAGTGTCAGCATTAATGATGCCGAGTGCCAGTATTAGTGATACCCAGTGCCAGTATTAGTGATACCCAGTGCCAGTATTAATGATGTCCAGTGCCAGTATTAGAGTGATGCCCAGTGCCAGTATTAGAGTGATGCCCAGTGGCAGTATTAATGTTGCCCAGTATTAGTGATGCCAGTATTAGTGATACCCAGTGCCAGTATTAGAGTGATGCCCAGTGCCAGTATTAGAGTGATGTCGAGTGTCTGTATTAGAGTGATGTCCAATGCCAATATTAGAGTGATACCCAGTGCCAGTATTAATGATGCACAGTGTCAGTATTAGAGTGATGTCCAGTGCCAGTATTAGAGTGATGCCCAGTGGCAGTATTAATGATGCCCAGTATTAGTGATGCCAGTATTAGTGATACCCAGTGCCAGTATTAAAATGATGCCCAGTGCCAGTATTAGAGTGATGCCCAGTGCCAGTATTAGAGTGATGTCCAGTGCCAATATTAGAGTGATACCCAGTGCCAGTATTAATGATGCCCAGTGTCAGTATTAGAGTGATGTCCAGTGCCAGTATTTGAGCGATGCCCAGTGGCAGTATTAATGATGCCCAGTATTAGTGATGCCAGTATTAGTGATACCCCGTGCCAGTATTAGAATGATGCCCAATGCCAGTATTAATGATGCCCAGTGCCAGTATTAGTGATACCTAGTGCCAGTATTAGAGTGATGCCCAGTGGCAGTATTAGAGCGATGCCCAGTGCCAGTATTAATGATGCCCAGTGCCAGTATTAGTGATACCCAGTGCCAGTATTAGAGTGATGCCCAGTGTCAGCATTAATGATGCCCAGTGTTAGTATTAGAGTGATGTCCAGTGCCAGTATTAGAGTGGTGCCCAGTGGCAGTATTAATGATGCCCAGTATTAGTGATGCCAGTATTAGTGATACCCAGTGCCAGTATTAGAGTGATGCCCAATGCCAGTATTAATGATGCCCAGTGCCAGTATTAGTGATACCTAGTGCCAGTATTAGAGTGATGCCCAGTGGCAGTATTAGAGCGATGCCCAGTGCCAGTATTAATGATGCCCAGTGCCAGTATTAGTGATACCCAGTGCCAGTATTAGAGTGATGCCCAGTGGCAGCATTAATGATGCCGAGTGCCAGTATTAGTGATACCCAGTGCCAGTATTAGTGATACCCAGTGCCAGTATTAATGATACCCAGTGTCAGTATTAGAGTGATGTCCAGTGCCAGTATTAGAGTAATGCCCAGTGGCAGTATTAATGATGCCCAGTGCCAGCATTAGAGTGATGCCCAGTGCCAGTATTAGAGTGATGGCCAGTGCCAAAATTAGAGTGATGCCCAGTGCCAAGATTAGAGTGATGCCCAGTGCCAGTATTAGAGTGATGCCCAGTGTCAGTATTAGTGATGCCCAGTGCCAGTATTAATGATGCCCAGTGCCAGTATTAATGATGCCCAGTTGCCAGTATTAATGATACCCAGTGCCAGTATTAGTGATACCCAGTGCCAGTATTAATGATGCCCAGTGCCAGTATTAGAGTGATGCCCAGTGTCAATATTAGTGATGCCCAGTGCCAGTATTAGTGATGCAGAGTGTCAGTATTAATGATGCCCAGTTGCCAGTATTAATGATGCCCAGTGCCAGTATTAATGATGCCCAGTTAATAGTATTAATGATGACCAGTTGCCAGTTTTAATGATACCCAGTGCCAGTATTAGTGATACCCAGTGCCAGTATTAATGATGCCCAGTGCCAGTATTAGAATGATGCCCAGTGTCAGTATTAGTGATGCCCAGTGCCAGTATTAGTGATGCAGAGTGTCAGTATTAATGATGCCCAGTTGCCAGTATTAATGATGCCCAGTGCCAGTATTAATGATGCCCAGTTAATAGTATTAATGATGACCAGTTGCCAGTTTTAATGATACCCAGTGCTAGTATTAGTGATATCCAGTGCCAGTATTAATGATGCCCAGTTCCAGTATTAATGATGCCCAGTGCCAGTATTAGAATGATGCCCAGTGTCAGTATTAGAGTGATGCCCAGTGCCAGTATTAGTGATGCCCAGTTGCCAGTATTAATGATGCCCCAGTGCCAGTATTAATGATGCCCAGTGGCCAGTATTAATGATGCCCAGTTGCCAGTATTAATGATGCCCCAGTGCCAGTGTTAGAGTGATGCCCAGTGTCAGTATTAGAGTGATGCCCAGTGCCAGTATTAATGATACCCAGTTGCCAGTATTAATGATGCCCAGTTGCCAGTATTAATGATGCCCAGTTGCCAGTATTAGAGTGATATCCAGTGCCAGTATTAGTGATGCCCAGTGCCAGTATTAAAGATGTCCAGTGCCGGTATTAATGATGCCCAGTGCCAGTGTTAATGATGCCCAGTGCCAGTATTAATGAGGCCCAGTGCCAGTAGTAGTGATGCCCAGTGACAGTATTAATGATGCCCAGTTGTCAGTATTAATGATACCCATTGCCAGTATTAATGATGCCCAGTTCCAGTATTAATGATGCCCAGTGCTGGTATTTGTGATGCCCAGTGCCAGTATTAATGATGCCCAGTGCCAGTATTAATGATGCCCAGTGCCGGTATTAATGATGCCCAGTGCCAGTATTAGAGTGATATCCAGTGCCAGTATTAGTGATGCCCAGTGCCAGCATTAAAGATGTCCAGTGCCAGTATTGGTGATGCGCAGTGTCAGTATTAGAGTGATGCCCAGTGGCAGTATTAGAATGATGCCCAGTGCCAGTATTAGAGTGATGCCTAGTGCCAGTATTAGAGTGATGCCCAGTGTCAGCATTAATGATGCAGAGTGCCAGTATTAGTGATACCCAGTGCCAGTATTAGTGATACCCAGTGCCAGTATTAATGATGCCCAGTGTCAGTATTAGAGTGATGTCCAGTGCCAGTTTTAGAGTGATGCACAGTGCCAGTATTAGTGATGCCCAGTGCCAGTATTAGTGATGCCCAGTGCCATTATTAGTGATGCCCAGTGCCGGTATTAGTGATGCCCAGTGCCAGTATTAATGATGCCCAGTGCCAGTATTAATAATATCCAGTGCCAGTATCAATTATGCCCAGTGCCAGTATTAGTGATGCCCAGTGCCAGTAGTAGTGATGCCCAGTGCCAGTAGTAGTGATGCCCAGTGCCAATATTAGTGATGCACAGTGCCAGTATTAATGATGCCCAGTTGCCAGTATTAATGATGTGCCAGTATTAATGATGCCCAGTTGTCGGTATTAATGATGCCAAGTTGCCAGTATTAGATTGATGCCCAGTGCCAGTATTAGAGTGATGCCCAGTGTCGGCATTAATGATGCCCAGTGCCAGTATTAGTGATACCCAGTGCCAGTATTAGAGTGATGTCCAGTGCCAGTATTAGAGTGATATCCAGTGTCAGTATTAGAGTGATGACCAGTGCCAGGATTAGAGTGATGCCCAGTGCCAGTATTAGAGGGATGCCCGGTGTCAGTATTAGTGATGCCCAGTGCCAGTATTAGCGATGCCTAGTGCCAGTATTAATGATGCCCAGTTAACAGTATTAATGATGACCAGTTGTCAGTATTAATGATACCCAGTGCCAGTTTTAGTGATGCCCAGTGCCAGAATTAATGATGCCCAGTGTCAGTATTAGAGTGATGCCCAGTGCCAGTATTAGCGATGCCCAGTTACCAGTATTAATGATGCCCTAATGCCAGTATTAATGATGCCCAGTTGACAGTATTAATGATGCCCCAGTGCCAGTATTAATGTTGCCCCAGTGCCAGTATTAGAGTAATGCCCGGTGTCAGTATTAGAGTGATGCCCAGTGCCAGTATTAATGATACCCAGTTGCCAGTATTAATGATGCCCAGTTGCCAGTATTAATGATGCCCAGTGCCAGTATTAGTGATGCCCAGTGCAGTATTAATGATACCCAGTTGCCAGTAGTAATGATGCCCCAGTGCCAGTATTAATAATGCCCAGTGCCAGTATTAGTGATGCCCAGTGCCAGTATTAATGATACCCAGTTGCCATTATTAATGATGCCCCAGTGCCAGTATTATTGATGCCCAGTGCCATTATTAGTGATGCCCAGTGCCAGTATTAATGATACCCAGTGCCAGTATTAATGATGCACAGTTGCCAGTAGTAGTGATGCCCAGTGCCAGTATTAATGATGCCCAGTTTCCAGTATTAATGATACCCAGTGCCGGTATTAATGATGCCCAGTGTCGGTATTAATGATGCCCAGTGCCAGTATTAGTGACGCCCAGTGCCAGTATTAATGATGCCCAGTGCCAGTATTAGAGTGATGCCCAGTGCCAGTATTAATGATGCCCAGTTGCAAGTATTAGTGATGCCCAGTGTCGGTATTAGTGATGCCCAGTGCCAGTATTAAAGATACTTAGTGCCAGTATGATGCCCAGTTGCCAGTATTAATGATACCCAGTGCCAGTATTAGTGATGCCCAGTGCCAGTATTAGAGTGATGCTCAGTGCCAGTATTAATGATACCTAGTGCCAGTATGATGCCCAGTTGCCAGTATTAATGATACCCAGTGGCAGTATTAATGATGCCCAGTGCCAGTATTAGTGATGCACAGTGCCAGTATTAGAGTGATGCCCAGTGCCAGTTTTAATGATACCCAGTGCCAGTAGTAATGATGCCCAGTTGCCAGTATTAATGATACCCAGTGCCAGTATTAGAGTGATGCCCAGTGCCAGTATTAGTGATGCCCAGTGCCAGTATTAGAGTGATGCTCAGTGCCAGTATTAATGATACCCAGTGCCAGTATGATGCCCAGTGCCAGTATTAATGATACCCAGTGCCAGTATTAGTGCTGCCCAGTGCCAGTATTAATGATACCCAGTGCCAGTATTAGTGCTGCCCAGTGCCAGTATTAAAGATTCCCAGTTGCCAGTATTAGTGATGCCCAGTGCCACTATTAGAGTGATGCCCAGTGCCAGTATTAATGATGCCCAGTTGACAGTATTAGTGATGCCCAGTGCCAGTATTAATGATACCAGTGCCAGTATTAATGATATCCAGTGCCAGTATTAGAGTGATGCCCAGTGCCAGTATTAATGATGCCCAGTGCCAGTATTAGAGTGATGCTCAGTGCCAGTATTAATGATACCCAGTGCCAGTATGATGCCCAGTTGCCAGTATTAATAATGCCCAGTTGCCAGTATTAATTATGCCCAGTTGCCAGTATTAATGATACCCAGTGCCAGTATTAGTGATACCCAGTGCTAGTATTAATGATGCCCAGTGCCAGTATTAGAGTGATGCCCAGTGTCAGTATTAGTGCTACCCAGTGCCAGTATTAGAGTGATGTCCAGTGGCAGTATTTGAGTGATGCCCAGTGCCAGTATTAATGATGCCCAGTGCCAGTATTAATGATACCCAGTGCCAGTATTAGTGATACCCAGTGCCAGTATTAATGATGCCTAGTGCCAGAATAGTGATGCACAGTGCCAGTATTAATGATGCCCAGTGCCAGTATTAGTGATGTCCAGTGCCAGTATTAGTGATGCCCAGTGCCAGTATTAAAGATGTCCAGTGTCAGTATTAGAGTGATGCCCAGTGTCAGTATTAGAGTGATGCCCAGTGTCAGTATTAGAATGATGCCCATTGCCAGTATTAATAATGCCCAGTGCCAGTATTAGTGATACCTAGTGCCAGTATTAGAGTGATGTCCAGTGGCAGTATTAGAGTGATGCCCAATGCCAGTATTAATGACGCCCAGTATCAGTATTAGTGATACCCAGTGCCAGTATTAGAGTGATGCCTTGTGTCAGTATTAATGATGCCCAGTGCCAGTATTAATGATGCCCAGTGCCAATATTAAAGTGATGCCCAGTGTCAGCATTAATGATGCCGAGTGCCAGTATTAGTGATACCCAGTGCCAGTATTAGTGATACCCAGTGCCAGTATTAATGATGTCCAGTGCCAGTATTAGAGTGATGCCCAGTGCCAGTATTAGAGTGATGCCCAGTGGCAGTATTAATGATGCCCAGTATTAGTGATGCCAGTATTAGTGATACCCAGTGCCAGTATTAGAGTGATGCCCAGTGCCAGTATTAGAGTGATGTCGAGTGTCTGTATTAGAGTGATGTCCAGTGCCAATATTAGAGTGATACCCAGTGCCAGTATTAATGATGCACAGTGTCAGTATTAGAGTGATGTCCAGTGCCAGTATTAGAGTGATGCCCAGTGGCAGTATTAATGATGCCCAGTATTAGTGATGCCAGTATTAGTGATACCCAGTGCCAGTATTAAAATGATGCCCAGTGCCAGTATTAGAGTGATGCCCAGTTCCAGTATTAGAGTGATGTCCAGTGCCAATATTAGAGTGATACCCAGTGCCAGTATTAATGATGCCCAGTGTCAGTATTAGAGTGATGTCCAGTGCCAGTATTAGAGCGATGCCCAGTGGCAGTATTAATGATGCCCAGTATTAGTGATGCCAGTATTAGTGATACACAGTGCCAGTATTAGAATGATGCCCAGTGCCAGTATTAATGATGCCCAGTGCCAGTATTAGTGATACCTAGTGCCAGTATTAGAGTGATGCCCAGTGGCAGTATTAGAGCGATGCCCAGTGCCAGTATTAATGATGCCCAGTGCCAGTATTAGTGATACCCAGTGCCAGTATTAGAGTGATGCCCAGTTTCAGCATTAATGATGCCGAGTGCCAGTATTAGTGATACCCAGTGCCAGTATTAATGATGCCCAGTGTCAGTATTAGAGTGATGCCCAGTGCCAGTATTAGAGTGATGGCCAGTGGCAGTATTAATGATGCCCAGTGCCAGCATTAGAGTGATGCCCAGTGCCAGTATTAGAGTGATGGCCAGTGCCAAAATTAGAGTGATGCCCAGTGCCAAGATTAGAGTGATGCCCAGTGCCAGTATTAGAGTGATGCCCAGTGTCAGTATTAGTGATGCCCAGTGCCAGTATTAATGATGCCCAGTTGCCAGTATTAATGATACCCAGTGCCAGTATTAGTGATACCCAGTGCCAGTATTAATGATGCCCAGTGCCAGTATTAGAGTGATGCCCAGTGTCAATATTAGTGATGCCCAGTGCCAGTATTAGTGATGCAGAGTGTCAGTATTAATGATGCCCAGTTGCCAGTATTAATGATGCCCAGTGCCAGTATTGATGATGCCCAGTTAATAGTATTAATGATGACCAGTTGCCAGTTTTAATGATACCCAGTGCCAGTATTAGTGATATCCAGTGCCAGTATTAATGATGCCCAGTGCCAGTATTAATGATGCCCAGTGCCAGTATTAGAATGATGCCCAGTGTCAGTATTAGAGTGATGCCCAGTGCCAGTATTAGTGATGCCCAGTTGCCAGTATTAATGATGCCCCAGTGCCAGTATTAATGATGCCCAGTGGCCAGTATTAATGATGCCCAGTTGCCAGTATTAATGATGCCCCAGTGCCAGTGTTAGAGTGATGCCCAGTGTCAGTATTAGAGTGATGCCCAGTGCCAGTATTAATGATACCCAGTTGCCAGTATTAATGATGCCCAGTTGCCAGTATTAATGATGCCCAGTGCCAGTATTAGAGTGATATCCAGTGCCAGTATTAGTGATGCCCAGTGCCAGTATTAATGATGCCCAGTGCCGGTGTTAATGATGCCCAGTGCCAGTATTAATGATGCCCAGTGCCAGTATTAATGAGGCCCAGTGCCAGTAGTAGTGATGCCCAGTGACAGTATTAATGATGCCCAGTTGTCAGTATTAATGATACCCATTGCCAGTATTAATGATGCCCAGTTCCAGTATTAATGATGCCCAGTGCTGGTATTTGTGATGCGCAGTGCCAGTATTAATGATGCCCAGTGCCAGTATTAGTGATGCCCAGTGCCGGTATTAATGATGCCCAGTGCCAGTATTAGAGTGATATCCAGTGCCAGTATTAGTGATGCCCAGTGCCAGTATTAAAGATGTCCAGTGCCAGTATTGGTGATGCGCAGTGTCAGTATTAGAGTGATGCCCAGTGGCAGTATTAGAATGATGCCCAGTGCCAGTATTAGAGTGATGCCTAGTGCCAGTATTAGAGTGATGCCCAGTGTCAGCATTAATGATGCAGAGTGCCAGTATTAGTGATACCCAGTGCCAGTATTAGTGATACCCAGTGCCAGTATTAATGATGCCCAGTGTCAGTATTAGAGTGATGTCCAGTGCCAGTTTTAGAGTGATGCACAGTGCCAGTATTAGTGATGCCCAGTGCCATTATTAGTGATGCCCAGTGCCATTATTAGTGATGCCCAGTGCCGGTATTAGTGATGCCCAGTGCCAGTATTAATGATGCCCAGTGCCAGTATTAATAATATCCAGTGCCAGTATCAATTATGCCCAGTGCCAGTATTAGTGATGCCCAGTGCCAGTAGTAGTGATGCCCAGTGCCAATATTAGTGATGCACAGTGCCAGTATTAATGATGCCCAGTTGCCAGTATTAATGATGTGCCAGTATTAATGATGCCCAGTTGTCGGTATTAATGATGCCAAGTTGCCAGTATTAGATTGATGCCCAGTGCCAGTATTAGAATGATGCCCAGTGTCGGCATTAATGATGCCCAGTGCCAGTATTAGTGATACCCAGTGCCAGTATTAGAGTGATGTCCAGTGCCAGTATTAGAGTGATATCCAGTGTCAGTATTAGAGTGATGACCAGTGCCAGGATTAGAGTGATGCCCAGTGCCAGTATTAGAGGGATGCCCGGTGTCAGTATTAGTGATGCCCAGTGCCAGTATTAGCGATGCCTAGTGCCAGTATTAATGATGCCCAGTTAACAGTATTAATGATGACCAGTTGCCAGTATTAATGATACCCAGTGCCAGTTTTAGTGATGCCCAGTGTCAGTATTAGAGTGATGCCCAGTGCCAGTATTAGCGATGCCCAGTTACCAGTATTAATGATGCCCTAGTGCCAGTATTAATGATGCCCAGTTGACAGTATTAATGATGCCCCAGTGCCAGTATTAATGATGCCCAATGCCAGTATTAGAGTAATGCCCGGTGTCAGTATTAGAGTGATGCCCAGTGCCAGTATTAATGATACCCAGTTGCCAGTATTAATGATGCCCAGTTGCCAGTATTAATGATGCCCAGTGCCAGTATTAGTGATGCCTAGTGCAGTATTAATGATACCCAGTTGCCAGTAGTAATGATGCCCCAGTGCCAGTATTAATAATGCCCAGTGCCAGTATTAGTGATGCCCAGTGCCAGTATTAATGATACCCAGTTGCCATTATTAATGATGCCCCAGTGCCAGTATTATTGATGCCCAGTGCCATTATTAGTGATGCCCAGTGCCAGTATTAATGATACCCAGTGCCAGTATTAATGATGCACAGTTGCCAGTAGTAGTGATGCCCAGTGCCAGTATTAATGATGCCCAGTTTCCAGTATTAATGATACCCAGTGCCAGTATTAATGATGCCCAGTGTCGGTATTAATGATGCCCAGTGCCAGTATTAGTGACGCCCAGTGCCAGTATTAATGATGCCCAGTGCCAGTATTAGAGTGATGCCCAGTGCCAGTATTAATGATGCCCAGTTGCAAGTATTAGTGATGCCCAGTGTCGGTATTAGTGATGCCCAGTGCCAGTATTAAAGATACTTAGTGCCAGTATGATGCCCAGTTGCCAGTATTGATGATACCCAGTGGCAGTATTAATGATGCCCAGTGGCAGTATTAGTGATGCACAGTGCCAGTATTAGAGTGATGCCCAGTGCCAGTTTTAATGATACCCAGTGCCAGTAGTAATGATGCCCAGTTGCCAGTATTAATGATACCCAGTGCCAGTATTAGAGTGATGCCCAGTGCCAGTATTAGTGATGCCCAGTGCCAGTATTAGAGTGATGCTCAGTGCCAGTATTAATGATACCCAGTGCCAGTATGATGCCCAGTTGCCAGTATTAATGATACCCAGTGCCAGTATTAGTGCTGCCCAGTGCCAGTATTAATGATACCCAGTGCCAGTATTAGTGCTGCCCAGTGCCAGTATTAAAGATTCCCAGTTGCCAGTATTAGTGATGCCCAGTGCCACTATTAGAGTGATGCCCAGTGCCAGTATTAATGATGCCCAGTTGACAGTATTAGTGATGCCCAGTGCCAGTATTAATGATGCCCAGTGCCAGTATTAGAGTGATGCTCAGTGCCAGTATTAATGATACCCAGTGCCAGTATGATGCCCAGTTGCCAGTATTAATGATTCCCAGTGCCAGTATTAGTGCTGCCCAGTGCCAGTATTAAAGATTCCCAGTTGCCAGTATTAGTGATGCCCAGTGCCACTATTAGAGTGATGCCCAGTGCCAGTATTAATGATGCCCAGTTGCCAGTATTAGTGATGCCCAGTGCCAGTATTAATGATACCAGTGCCAGTATTAATGATGCCCAGTTGCCAGTATTAGTGATGCCCAGTGCCAGTATTAATGATGCCCAGTGCCAGTATTAATGATGCCCAGTGCCAGTACTGTGAGGGTGAAGTTCTGTGCCACATTTCACCGAGAAAAGCCACTAATCAGCGCAGAAAGTCCCAACTCCAATTCAGAAGAGTATTGGCATTGTGTGGTTTAGCATCAGTCACATTCCTGTATGAGCACGGTCTCGGCTGATCTTTGTAAGTGAGTTTGACTCTCTCTCAGTGCTGCGCTACTTGCTGATGAAAGGTATTGAGCCGTTGTACATAATTCAATCAGCTCTCCTCTCTTCCCCACATCCAGCTCCTTTCAATCTAAATTTTGCCTTTGAACACTGGGTTTAGCTGCTTCATCTCCAGCTACTCATGCAGGGCGATTAACATTCCAGTAGTGAAACATCTCGCCTTTCTGCTTATAAACGTGCCTCCTTAATCACTGAGCTCCCATTTCTGTAGGTTTGTTCCTCGGCCCTGGACAGGTGAGCGTTGACCTTACATGTGCAAGGGTTGGCAGTGACCCTCCAGATTCACCCAACGTCCGGCTGTCCCTGACGGTCTCCATGGGCGTGAGCGGCTGCCGAGAACGCGGAAAAAACACAGCAGAGCTAGCGCATGGAGAGCAGCGAGCGGGAGCTGGTGCCAGGGGGGGGTGGGGGGGGGGCCGGGGTACAGTGCCAGTGTTCTATGGGAAAATACGCCAAGCTGCTCCAAGATTAACGCGCTCGCCGACACTGATCTCTGAAAACCAGTGAGAGAGGACCTGAGCGAGGGAGGGAGGGGGGTCAGTAGGAACAGTGCGTGTGTGTGTGTGGTCAGTGCTTCTGCATGCCTGACACGAGACACCCAAAACAAGCGCTCTAGGAACTCCTACACGGCAAGCGAGCCCCAGGTGGGCAGCGGAAATGTTTCAAGGACACCCTCAAAGCCTCCCTGATAAAGTTCAACATCCCCACTGACACCTGGGAGTCCCTGGCCAAAGACCACCCTAAGTGGAAGAAGTGCATCCGGGAGTCTCATCACCGAGAGCATGCAGAAACCAAGCGCCAGCAGCGGAAGGAGCGTGCGGCAAACCAGTCCCACCCACCCCTTCCCTCAACCACTGTCTGTCCCACCTGTGACAGAGACTGTAATTCCCGTATTGGACTGTTCAGACACCTGAGAACTCACTTTTAGAGTGGAAGCAAGTCTTCCTCGATGTCGAGGGACTATGATGATGAAGGCGCATGCAGCAAAGCTTGGTCTCCAAACATCTTGGATCCTCCTTGCCATTGGACCAGGGACCTCGCTCCGTCAAGTCCATGTGGTAGGCAGTGTGCAACGGCCACCCCACGTTAAAAGAATTCACGTACAGGCATCTTCCACCATTTAACATAAACATCAGGACCCTCATGGACAACCCCCATGAACGTGAACGCCATCTCGATGATTCCAGCTGGACGTTCCTGTGAAGTCATGTGCAATGTGTCAGATGGAGATGCGGAGAGTCCATCAGGAAAGTCTGAATAGTCCCCCCATCACAGTTTACGCAGCTGCATCTCTTCGGTGGCTCAGCTGGTAGAGCGGAGGACTGTTGGGACTGGCTGAAGTGCTCTCGCAGAGAGTCAGCATGGGCTTGATGGGCCAAATGACTTCCTTCTGTGCTGTAAGCATTCTATGCTTCAATACATATTCTTAAATAATCCCAAGACTTCTGCCTCCGCTACCTTTTTAAAAAAAAAAGATTTATTCGTTCACCGATGTGGGCGTCGCTGGCAAGGCCGGCATTTATTGCCCATCCCTAATTGCCCCTTGAGAAGGCGGTGGTGAGCCGCCTTCTTGAACCGCTGCAGTCCGTGTGGTGAAGGTGCTGTTAGGGAGGGAGTTCCAGGATTGTGACCCAGCGACGATGAAGGAACGGCCGATATATTTCCAAGTCAGGACGGTGTGTGACTCTGAGGGGAACGTGGAGGTGGCGGTGTTCCCATGCGCCTGCTGCCCTTGTCCTTCTAGGGGGTAGAGGCCGCGTGTTTGGGAGGTGCTGCCGAAGAAGCCTTGGCGAGTTTCCAGTCATCCAGATGTTGGTAACTCCCTCCTAGGTTGCTACAAAAGCACCTTCCTTCCCTGTGGCCTCTACCAGCACGCAAGACACTATCATCTCCAATTTCTCTCTTCCACCATCCTAACTTGGTCATATACTGCTGTTCCTTCATCTTCGCTGGGTCAATAACCTGGAATTACCTTATCGAGGACCATTACCCACCTGCACCACGGTTCAAGGAGAACGCCCAACACCTTCTCAGGGAACCTGGGCATGGACAGTAAACGCCCACCTTGCCACATCAGTTGGCATTCAATCCCCTTCCTTCTATAGTTCCCAACAGGTTTTAAGTAAAGAAAGACTTGGATTTATATAGCGCCTTTCATGACCATCAGACATCTCAAAGCGCTTTACAGCCAATGAAGTACTTTTGGAGTGTAGTCACTGTTGTAATGTGGGAAATGCAGCAGCCAATTTGCACACAGCAAGCTCCCACAGACAGCAATGTGATGATGACCCAGATAATCTGTTTTTTTGTTACATTGATTGAGGGCTAAATATTGGCCAGGAAACCGGGGATAACTCCCCTGCTCTTCTTCGAAATAGTGCCGTGGGATCTTTTAAGTTCACTTCAGAGAGCAGACGGGGCTTCAGTTTAACGTCTCATCTGAAAGACGACACCTCCAACAGTGCAGCGCTCCCTCAGTACTGCCCCTCCAACAGTGCGGCGCTCCCTCAGTACTGCACTGCGAGTGTGAGCCTGGATTTTTGTGTTCGAGTCCCTGGAGTGGGACTTGAACCCACAACCTTCTGACTCAAAGGCGAGAGTGCTGCCCACTGAGACACAGCTGACACTGACACTATGTAGTATAGTTTATTAATATCTAGGTTTGAGGGATCAACTCAACCCAATCAGAGAGTGGCTTTGCAGTTTCTGTACCTTTCGAGCACTCTGACCTTCTAAAAACCATACTCCTTTATACACCATATTTTGCCTACACCAACGGTACCTGTCATAGAGTGGCTCAGTGGGCAGCACTCTCGCTTCTGGGTCAGAAGGTCGTGGGTTCAAGTCCCACTCCAGGGCATAGAGCACAAAATCTAGGCTGACACTCCCAGTTTAGTGCCGAGGGAGTGCCACACTGTCAGAGGTACCGTCTTTCAGATGAGACGTTAAACCAAGGCCCTGCCTGCTCTCTGACGTGGCACTATTTCGAAGAAGAGCAGGGGAGTTATCCCTGGTGTCCTGGGACCAATATTTATCCCCTCAATTACCATAACAAAAAAAGATTATCTGGTCATTATCACACTGCTGTTTGTGGGAGCTTGCTGTGCGCAAATTGGCTGCCGCGTTTCCCACAGTGCAACAGTGACTACACTCCAAAAGTACTTCATTGGCTGCAAAGCGCTTTGGGATGTCCGGTGGTTGTGAAAGGTGCTATAGAAATGCAAGTCTTTCTTTTTATTGCTGCTGATCTGATGGTTTCTGTGTGGTTCAGTAATTATAGTAATACTCTCAGGAGCATGGAGCACTTCACTTGATAGAGCTATTCAGGAATTGAGTAAGCAAGGCTGAGAGGTGTCTGCCAGGTCCACGCGACCCCACTCCTTGCTGCCAGAGTTAACCGTGAGGACCGACCTCAGCAATAAGCTAACATGGGCATCTTCAGGCACCGAGCTTTGAGCAATCCTACTGACCATGGAATCTACCTCAATCGCTTAGTGGGCCAAGACATGCATTGGAATCTCAATCCCTGGTCCCCCATGCAAGTCTCGCTGGGCTGCAATCCCTACTCATTGTCACTCTGGTCATCTCGGACTCGACTGCAACCTCCACCTGTGGTCAGTTTGTCCACCTTGGATTGGACTCTCATCCGTGCCTTTGACCATTCCAATGCACTCCTTGCTGGCCTCCCACATTCTACCCTACGTAAACTAGAAGTGATCCAAAACTCAGCTGCCCCGTGTCCTAACCCGCACCAAGTCCCGCTCACCCATCACCCCCTGTGCTCGCTGCCCCGTGTCCTAACTCACACCGAGTCCCGCTCACCCATCACCCCCTGTGCTCGCTGCCCCGTGTCCTAACTCGCACCGAGTCCCGCTCACCCATCACCCCCTGTGCTCGCTGCCCCGTGTCCTAACTCACACCGAGTCCCGCTCACCCATCACCCCCTGTGCTCGCTGCCCCGTGTCCTAACTCACACCGAGTCCCGCTGACCCATCACCCCCTGTGCTCGCTGCCCCGTGTCCTAACTCGCACCGAGTCCCGCTCACCTATCACCCCCTGTGCTCGCTGCCCCGTGTCCTAACTCACACCGAGTCCCGCTCACCCATCACCCCCTGTGCTCACTGCCCCATGTCCTAACCCGCACCAAGTCCCGCTCACCCATCACCCCCTGTGCTCGCTGCCCCGAGTCCTAACTTGCACCAAGTCCCGCTCACCCATCACCCCCTGTGCTCGCCTACCTACACTACCTCCCGGTTAAGCAACGACTCGATTTCAAAATTCTCATCCTTGTTTACAAATCTCTCCATGGCCCTCGCCCCTCCCTATCTCTGTAATCTCCTCCAGCCCCACAACCCCCCGAGATGTCTGCGGTCCTCTAATTCTGCCCTCTTGAGCATCCCTGATTACAATCGCTCAACCATCGGTGGCCGTGCCTTCTGTTGCCTGGGCCCCAAGCTCTGGAACTCCCTCCCTAAACCTCTGTACCTCTCTTTCCTCCTTCAAGACGCTCCAAAAACCGACCTCTTTGACCAAGCTTTGGTCACCCGCACTAATTTCTCCTTTTGTGGCTCGGAGTCAAATTTTCTTTTTGTCTCATAATACTCCCTGTGAAGCACCTTGGGACATTTCACTACACTAAAGACGCTATATCAATTCAAGTTGTTGTTGTTATTGGACTGGAATCCCCACCAAGGGTCAGTTTGCATCAGGAGTGTGCTCACTGGTTTGCGAGATGTTGGAAAAATTCAGTTGAGATCAGCAACAAAAAACCCAAGAAATGGCCAGCTTTCTTTGTCTTTTGAAGTGTAACGGAGAGTCTTAAATGTTTTATATAGATTTAATACCCCTGAAACCTATTTTTCCTCACTCAAGTCGAAATATAAAGCTGTTATTAAATAGAATATTTTGCAAGTTACGGGCCTTGGGAATATGTGTCCCAGATTTACGATGCCTTTTGTGTCAGCTAGTTTTGAGTCCAATCGATCGACAGCGCACTAAACATAACTATAAGCTATCAGAAGAGGTGAGGCTCATTTATCATTGAACAAAAGGGCTGAAATTATCCAAATGCATAGTTAATGCAGCAAGTGTGGAAATGCATTCATACCAGCTGGTCGCGCTAACCCACTTCTTTAGAGGAACGGTAACGTTATGTTACTGGATGAGCAATCCAAAGGCCTGGACTAATGATCTGGTGACCCGAGTTCAAATGTTAAGTACCGACACCACTGACTTGTCAAGACATTTATCACAGCTTTTCTTCGATTATGAAATTCCATTCCTCAGAGCAGAGTGAATGTGCATTTCTCGAAATGGAGACTTTCAGCCTTCCGTGTAAACCACACGAACCACGAGGTCACGGGCCCGCCCGGGAGAGCTGCGGTTCAATTACGATATAAAACCCTCTGACAGACGAGGTTATTTTGCTTAAAACCGCATGCTCTACAAAGAGCTTGCTCAACCTTGGCGGAGCAGCGGGCCAATTTTAGTCCATCGGATTGCAATCAGAGACCACCGCTCCCAACGGCCCGCTCACAGTAACTGCTCCAGAGCAATCAAGAACAGCTCCTGGGGAGGCATTACAGAGGAGATGGATAGAGCGAGAGAGAGAGAGAGAGAGCTCTGCGCTTTGAGCATCGCAGCGTGATTGTTCTGGCTGAAGACAGAGCGTGCAGAGAGCAGAGAGAATCTGGAATGAGAGAAGAGGAGAGAAAAGGAAGGTACATAAGAAATAGGAGCAGGAGTAGGCCATACGGCCCCTCGAGCCTGCTCCGCCATTCAATAAGATCATGGCTGATCCGATCATGGACTCAGCTCCACTTCCCTGCCCGCTCCCCATAACCCTTTACTCCCTTATCGCTCAAAAATCTGTCTGTCTCTGCCTTAAATATATTCAATGACCCAGCCTCCACAGCTCTCTGGGGCAGAGAACTCCACAGATTGACAACCCTCAGAGAAGAAATTCCTCCTCATCTCAGTTTTAAATGGACGGCCCCTTATACTCAGACTGTGTCCCCTAGTTTTAGTTTCCCCTTTTAGTGGAAATATCCTCTCTGCATCCACCTTGTAGAGCCCCCTCATTATCTTATATGTTTCAATAAGATCACCTCTCATTCTTCTGAACTCCAATGAGTAGAGGCCCAACCTACTCAAACTATCTTCATAAGTCAACCCCGTCATCTCCAGAAGAAGATGGAAGGGAGAAAGAGGAAAGAGAGCGAGGGAGCAGTTGGGTAGAGAGGAAAAAGACTTGCATTTATATAGCACCTTTCACGACCACCGGAAATCTCAAAGCACTTTACAGCCAATGAAGTACTTTTTGGAATGTAGTCACTGTTGTAATGCAGGAAACGCGGCAGCCAATTTGCGCACAGCAAGCTCCCACAAACAGCAATGTGATAATGACCCAGATAATCTGTTTTTGTTATGTTCATTGAGGGATAAATATTGGCCCCAGGACACCGGGGATAACTCCCCCTGCTCTTCTTCGAAATAGCACCGTGGGATCTTTTACGTCCACCTGAGAGAGCAGACGGGGGCCTCGGTTTAACGTCTCATCCGAAAGACGGCACCTCCGACAGTGCGGCGCTCCCTCAGCACTGCACTGGGAGTGTCGGCCTGGATTTTTGTGCTCAAGTCTCCTGGAGTGGGACGTGAACCCATGACCTTCTGGCCCAGAGGCGAGAGAGAGTGGCGGCCCACTGATCCACTGACAGCTCGGAATGGTAAAGAGAATATGAAGAAATGGAAAAAACTGGCGGAGAGAGAGGGGGAGGGAGAGAGAGAAGGTTCATGACCAACGAAAGAACATGAGGTAAGGCAACTCAATCGTTGCCAACAAATAGAATCCTATTTTTAAATGGTTGGACTTTATACAGTGTGGGCTCAGTATACAGGGCTGCATGTGCATTTGTTGATAAGATAAGATAATATCCATTACACCTATTCATTTCACAAGCGAGGGCTCCAATGAAGGTAGGCCTCAGATGTTTTGGAAATGTAGTTATAAGAGTACTCAAGGTGTTTGTTTTCACAGAGTGAAGTGCAGCCCTTTACACTCAAATCAATTTCCAGTGACAGGATGTTGCTGTGCATCAGAAGCTGAAGGTTTATCCTTTATTGACAGTTTGACAGAACATAGAAAAACTACCTCAGGTCCACTTACAGTAGGCCAGCTCTAAAGTCAGGAGTGTGATGGAACACTCTCCACTTGCCTGGATGAGTTGCAGCTCCAACAACACTCGAGAAGCTCGACACCATCCAGGACAAAGCAGCCCGCTTGACCGGCCCCCCATCCACCACCTTCAACATTCACTCCCTCCACCACCGGCGCCCCCTGGCTGCAGTGTGCACCATCTACAAGATGCACTGCAGCAACTCGCCAAGGCTTCTTCGGCAGCACCTCCCAAACCCGCGACCTCTACCCCCGAGAAGGACAAGGGCAGCAGGCGCATGGGAACACCACCACCTCCACGTTCCCCTCCCAGTCACACACCGTCCCGACTTGGTAATATTATATACATAGAATTACATAGGATGAATGGCCCAGAAACAGGCCATTGGGCCCAACCAGTCCATGCCGGTGTTTATGCTCCACTCGAGCCTCCTCCCGTCTTTCCTCATCTAACTCTATCAGCATAACCCTCTATTCCCTTCTCCCTCATCTGCTTGACCAGCCTCCCCTTAAATGCATCGATACTATTCGCCTCAACCCCTCCCTGTGGCAGAGAGTTCCACATTCTCACTGCTCTCTGGGTAAAGTGGCTTCTTCTGAATTCCCTATTGGATTTCTTGATGACTATCTTATATTGATGGCCTCTAGTTATGCTCTTCCCCACAAGTGGAAACACTCTCTCTGTATCCACTCTATCAAAACCTTTCATCATTTTAAAGACCTCTATTAGGTCACCCCTCAGCCTTCTCTTTTCAAGAGTAAAGAGACCCAGCCTGTTCATCCTTTCCTGATAGGTAAACCCTTGCATTTGTGGTATCGATATATGTCGTCGTTCCTTCATCGTCGCTGGGTCACAATCCTGGAACTCCCTCCCTAACAGCACTGTGGGAGCACCTTCACCACACGGACTGCAGCGGTTCAAGAAGGCGGCTCACCACCACCTTCTCAAGGGGCAATTAGGGTCGGGCAATAAATGCCGGCATTGCCAGCAATGCCCACATCCCAGGAAGGAATTAAAAAATTTTAATAGTGCCAAATTGGCCTTGGTCAGCAAGCAGACAGAAATAGACAACCTATAACCATCCTCCAACACAAGTTCCATGGGGAACCTCTCTGCTCTGCTCCTCAAGCAAGATAAATGAAGCTTATTTCAAAATATTAAATAAGCCTTTAATCAAGCTGCACATTGCTTTAATCTATAGCCTCTCATCCACAAGGTCTCCACCACACTAAAAGAAAGCACTTTGTCACATCTTGTCGAGGCCAAAGAACTGCTTAAACCTTTTGACGTGTTATAATTAATGCATGGTCGCATTGTTTATTAAATCACCCGTATCCTGAGGTATCTCTATTGTGCTTCAAAATCACCACTCCGCTAAATGCAGCCTCTTGTCTCTCCTGGGCCCAATTACTCACGGACAACCATTATTCTCTCTCTCTCCTCCGTCAATGGCCCCAGCCGCAGTTGTGTGGAATCCATTGTTGCCCGGCAGTGATGGTCGCCGCTAATGAACCCGAGCTGCGGAAAAGCGCAAATCGAGGGAGCCCAGAACAAAGGAGGCCAGGGACCCGCCCGAAATGGTCGCGAGGCGATGAGCCTGTGCTCCTGGCTCCAATGTGGCCACACTCGAGAGATGTGCTATACCGGCAGACCAGCCCGTCTATGGATTCACGCCCTAACACCAAGCCGCAGGAAGAGATTCTCATCTTCAGGGTCCTCTGCAATTTGTGACCGGGGTCTGCATTTAATCCGCCCTTTATATAGGATTACACAGGATATACGGCACAGAAACAGGCCATTGGGCCCAACCAGTCCATGCCGGCATTTATGCTCCACTCGAGCCTCCTCCCGTCTATCCTCATCTAAATCTATCATAACCCTCTATTCCCTTCTCCCTCGTATGCTTAGCCTTCCCTTAAATGCATCGATACTATTCGCCTCAACCCCTCCCTGTGGCAGCGAGTTCCACATTCTCACCGCTCTCTGGGTAAAGAAGTTTCTCCTGAATTCCCTATTGGATTTCTTGGTGACTTTAGAGCCTTTAAGGTAGTTAATCATCCCAAGGCTGCTTCACAGTAGCGATTATCACGTGACACCGAGCCACATAAGGAGATATTAGCGCAGGTGACCCAAAGCTTGGTCAAAGAGGTAGGTTTTAAGGAGCGTCTTGAAGGAGGGCGGAGAGGTTTAGGGAGGGAATTCCAGAGCTTCCGGCCTAGATGGCTGAAGGCACGGCTGACAATGGTGGAGCGAAGGAAATCGAAGTAGATGGTTCAAGTCCCGCTCACCCATCGCCCCCTGTGCTCGCTGACCTACATTGGCTCCCGGTTAAGCAACGCCTCGATTTCAAAATTCCCATCCTTGTTTTCAAAGCCCTCCATGGCCCTCGCTCCCTCCCTATCTTTGTAATCTCCTCCAGCCCTACAACCCCCCCAGAGATGTCTGTGCTCTAATTCTGCCCTCTTGAGCATCCCTGATTATAATCGCTCAACCATCGGTGGCCGTGCCTTCTGTTGCCCGGGCCCCAAGCTCTGGTGCTCTGCTTTCCACGAATGCAAGTCAATCTATTGTTTTTCCCGCGCACGCCACCTTCCCTTTAACGAGCGGCCGGCGAGCGGCCCCTCCCCCCGGATCCATCGCTGGCATCGCCCGCAGGTGACCAAAAGCTTAGTCAAAGAGGGAGGCTTTAAGGAGCGTCTTGAAGGAGGAGAGAGAGGTAGGGAGGTGGAGAGGTTTAGGGAGGGAGTTCCAGAGCTTGGGGCCCAGACAGCTGAAGTCACGGCCACTGATGCTTGAGCGATTATAATCAGGGATGCTCAGGAGGGAAGAATGAAGATCAGATGATTCCACATGAGGCCTTGTGTAAAAATAACAGAACGGACCCACCCCAGCCCCTCTCACACTTCCGACGGCCCAAACCAGGAATAGCATGGCCTCGCGGCATTTGGACGTTCCATCATATTCTTTAGCTGTGATGTTAATGGCACACGTCCGTCCCCTCAACTCAAACATGGGGCACATGATGGTCGCTCGGTGCATCAAAAGCCTTGCTCCCAACCTGCGAGGCTAACTGGGGTTTGTGCGACAGTGAAAGGAACCCCCCCGACCTCCCGACCTCCCCTCCTCCCTGTTCCAGTACCTCATCGCTCCCCCTCCAGCTACAAGTCCTCTGTGTTCACAGCAATCAAGTACAAAACGGAGAAAACTAAGACGATTAAAAATTCATCAGAAGTTCCATTATACATAGAGTCCTGCAAGGCACTGAGCGTTCAGGGTATGCACAGAGATAATTGAGAGCAGGTTTTCTCATTTGCCGGGGACGAGCAGACTTTGGTACAATATCACGGTGGTGTGCACTTCTTCCGTTCAATAAAGCCTTAAGTGCTCGCAGGCCGGGGGCCGCTCAGCCTGCTGGGCTAGGCCGCCACACTGCTCCTTCCACTCCCCGGCCTGCTCCGATGGTCCTCGCAGGCCTACGTGGTGACAAAAATGTGGCAGAGGGAGTATAATGTTGGAAAGTGTGAGGTCATGCACTTTGGCAGAAGAAAAAATCAAAGAGCAAGTTATTATTTAAATGGAGAACGATTGCAAAGTGCCGCAGTACAGCGGGACCTGGGGATACTTGTGCATGAAACACAAAAGGATAGTATGCAGGTACAGCAAGTGATCAGAAAGGCCAATAGAATCTTGGCCTTTATTGCAAAGAGGATGGAATATAAAAGCAGGGAAGTCTTGCTACAGCTATACAGGGGATTGGTGAGGCCACACCTGGAATACAGCGTGCAGTTTTGTTTTCCATATTTACGAAAGGATATACTTGCTTTGGAGGCAGTTCAGAGAAGGTTCACTCAGTTGATTCCGGAGATGAGGGGGTTGACTTATGAGGAAAGGTTGAGGAGGTTGGGCCTCTACTCATTGGAATTCAGAAGAATGAGAGGTGATCTTATCGAAACGTATAAGATTACGAGGGGGCTCGACAAGGTGGATGCAGAGAGGATGTTTCCACTGATGGGGGAGACTAGAACTAGAGGGCACGATCTTAGAATAAGGGGCCACACATTTAAAACTGAGATGAGGAGAAATTTCTTCTCTCAGAGGGTTGTAAATCTGTGGAATTCGCTGCCTCAGAGAGCTGTGGAAGCTGGGACATTGAATAAATTTAAGACAGAAATAGACAGTTTCTTAAACGATAAGGGGATAAGGGGTTATGGGGGGTGGGCAGGGAAGTGGAGCTGAGTCCATGATCGGATCAGTCATGATCTTATTGAATGGTGGAGCAGGCTCGAGGGGTTGTATGGCCGACTCCTGCTCCTATTTCTTATGTTCTTATACCACTTCAGGGAGCAGCGCGAGCTGGTGCAGGAGGGCAACGGTAGCGAAGAGTGACGTCATCAAGGTCCAGGTCGGTGATTGGAGCGTGGGCAGATACAGCAGGAGCGGCGAGAGACTGTGGAGGGACGTGATTGGGGCCCAGGGGAGGCATGAGTTCGGGGCCATGGGCAGCACGGGCCCAGCCCACACTGTGCGATATGTTGTGCACACTAGGTCCGTGCAGCAGAGCTGGTCGCCAGTCGTCCTGGTTAATCCTTGCCACTGGACCAAGACCTGGCTCTGTGAAGCCCCGTGTGGTGGCTGGTGTGCAACGGCCACCCCACGTTAAAAAAATCCACGCACAGGCATTTTCCACCCTTCAGGATGTAGTTTGGGATCTGGAATCTTAGGTCCTTCATTGAAACACCTGTGAACTTCTTGACGTGGAAGAAAGACATCCTCAATTCGAGGGACTGTCTATGATGATGATGATGAAAGTCTTACGGCGGCACTGGAAGGAAGCGAGCGTTGTTCCTTCGAATTTTTACGCCTCATGTTCATGGCTAGATGGGGCAGGTTCGATCGGCAAGCCGAGGCCTAGAAATTCAGGCACGCCCATGATTGGATTACAACCCTGGGCCTGAACAGGTAGGCCCGAGGTGCCGGTCACAGGACCTCAGGCCTCAGTCATTGAGCTGAGGAAGAATAAGGGAAGATCGCTCCTCAACAGCGGTATTGAGGCCAACATCTGCTCTCTCAGGTGGACGTACAAGATCCCATGGCACTATTTCTTACAGGGCTTGACAGGGTAGATGCAGGGAGGATGTTTCCCCCGGGCTGGGGAGTCTAGAAGCAGGGGTCACAGTCTCAGGATAAGGGGTCGGCCATTTAGGACTGAGATGAGGAGAGACTTCTTCACTCAGAGGGTGGTGAATCTTTGGAATTCTCTGCCCCAGAGGGCTGTGGAGGCTATTCAAGACAGAGATCGATAGATTTTTGGATATTGAGGGAATCAAGGGATATGGGGATAGTGCAGGCAAGTGGAGTTGCATTCGAAGATCAGCCGTGATCTCATTGAATGGTAGAGCAGGCTCGAGGGGCCGAATGGCCGACTCCTGCTCCTAATTCTTACAAGACTGACAGAGAAAGGGTGGCAGAGAAGGAGAGGCAGAAAGAGAGAGGTGGAAAGAGAGAGACGGAAAAAGTGAGGCAGAAAAAGAGAGAGGGATCGTGCAGGAAAGTAGAGTTGAGGTAGAAGATCAGCCATGATTGTATTGAATGGCGGAGCAGGCTCGAGGGGCCGAATGGCCGACTCCTGCTCCTATTTCGTATGTTCTTATTTCGAAGAAGAGCAGGGGAGTTCTCCCCGGTGTCCTGGGGCCAATTTATCCCTCAATCAACATAACAAAAACAGATTATCTGGGTCATTATCACATTGCAGTTTGTGGGAGCTTGCTGTGCGCAAATTGTCTGCTGCGTTTCCCACATTACAATAGTGACTACACTCCAAAAGTACGTCATTGGCTGTAAAGCGCTTTGGGACATCCGTTGGCCGTGAAAGGCGCTATATAAATGCAAGTCTTTCTTTACTTTTGACAGGTCTGCGATGTGACCCTTGTCTCGGGTTGTATAGTCTAGCGTGTGTCTGACTGACTCGACACGTTCACAGCGTGAGAGCTGACAACATTAAGGCACTTATGACAGTACATTAAGCATCAAAGCAAATGCTTGCATTTATCCAGCTCCTAATGATGTCTGGCAGAACCGTCCCCAAAATGCCCCGCTGCATTACTCAAGATGTGCAGTCATCGCGACGGAGGCAAAGGCAGCGGCCAACCTGTGCACAGCAAGATCCCACACCCGCAGCTAGGAACAGGAGCAGGCCGTTCAATCAGATCACGGCTGATCTGGACCTGTACTCCATTTACCCGCCTCCGCTCCACATCCCTCCATACCCTTCCCTTAGAAAAACCTGTCAATCTCAGTCTTGAAAGCTCCAATTGTCTCCCCTGACCCCCAGCATTCACAGACTTTTTGGGATGGCAGGGGTGGAAGAAAATACCAGATTTCTATTCGCCTTTGTGTGGAAAAAGTGCCTCCCGATTTCTCCGGCTCCAATTTTAAGATGATGTCCCCTTGTTCTTGATTCCCCCACCAGTGGAAATAGTTTCTCTGTATAATTTTATTTGTTCACGGAACGTGGGCATTTAATGCCCATCCCTAATTGCCCTCGAGAAGGTGGTGGTGAGCCGCTTTCTCGAACCGCTGTTTCTTGTCGCAGCGGTTTGGTTTAACGGAGTGTCTCGCTGGGCCATTTCAGAGGGGCCGTTAAGAGTCAACTACTTTGCTGTGGGTCTGGAGTCACCTCTAGGCCAGACCGGGTAAGGGCAGCAGATTTCCTCCCCGAAAGGGCATTAGTGACCCGGATGGGTTTTTACGACAATCCGGTAGTTTCATGGTCACCATTACTGACACTGGCTTATTATTGATTAAGAACATAAGAAATAGGAGCAGGAGTAGGCCATTCGGCCCCTCGAGCCTGCTCCGCCATTCAATAAGATCATGGCTGATCCGATCATGGACTCAGCTCCACTTCCCTGCCCGCTCCCCATAATCCTTCACTCCCTTATCATTCAAACATATGTCTATCTCCACCTTAATTGTGTTCAATGTCCCAGCCTCCACAGCTCTCTGGGGCAGAGAATTCCACAGATTTACAACCCTCTGAGAGAAGAAGTTTCTCCTCATCTCAGTATTAAATGGGCAGCCCCTTATTCTGAAACTATGCCCCCTAGTTTTAATTTCCCCTATAACTGGAAACATCCTCTCTGCAGCTACCTTGTCAAGCCCCTTCATTATCTTATAAGTTTCAATAAGACCACCTCCATTCTTCTGAACTCCAATGAGCAGAGGCCCAACCTTCTCAACCTATCCTCATAAGCCAACCTCCTCATCTCCGGAATCAACCTAGTGAACCTTCTCTGAACTGCCTCTATTGTGTTCCTAACACAGATGAGACTGCACACAGGAAGGTTAAAGTTACAGTGACCTCAGTCTTTATCAAGACACTCCAGTGAGGAACATGCCTTAGGGGCCGACTTATATACAATGCTCCCAAGGGATGCTGGGATCCCTTGGGACTTCAGGGGATGCACTCCCTGATGGCGGAACATGGGAGTGCATGCTTTACAGATACACAACATCACTCCTCCCCAAAGTCAAAGTGAAAACTATTTACAAGGTGAGGCGGTCAGGAGCCTTTCTTTCCCTGGTGGACCGCCTCGGTACAAATGTCTGTTCTGGTGTGTTGGCTGTGCTCTCGCTGGGCTGGCGTGTTGTTAGCCCTGCAGGGCTGCTGGGTGAGCCTCGCCTTGCTGGGCTGTTGGACGTGATGGGTTCGATTTCCTGGTCCGGGGTGGTGTCGTTGATCCTTTGGGTGTGTGTTGTGGGCTCGAAAAAGGTGATGTCTGTTGTGGGTTGTTCAGGGCAGTCTGTGAACCGCAGCCTCGTTTGGTCCAGGTGCTTTCTGCAAATTTGTCCATTGTCTAGTTTGACTACAAACACCCTACTCCCTTCTTTAGCTATCACCGTGCCCGCAATCCACTTGGGACCATGTCCATAGTTTAGCACATACACAGGGTCATTCAGATCAATTTCCCGTGACACAGTGGCGCGACCATCGTTTACATTTTGTTGCTGCCGCCTGATCATGCAGGTTGGGGTGAACCAGCAAGAGTCTGGTTTTAAGTGTCCTTTTCATGAGTAGCTCAGCCGGGGGCACCCCTGTGAGCGAGTGGGGTCTCGTGCGGTAGCTGAGCAGTACTCGGGACAGGCGGGTTTGGAGTGAGCCTTCTGTGACTCGTTTAAGGCTCTGTTTGATGATTTGTACTGCCCGCTCTGCCTGCCCATTGGAGGCTGCTTTAAACGGGGCCGAGGTGACATGTTTGATCCCATTGCGGGTCATGAATTCTTTAAATTAGGCACTGGTGAAACATGGCCCGTTGTCACTGACCAATATATCAGACAGGCCGTGGGTGGCAAACATGGCCCTCAGGCTTTCAATGGTGGCGGTGGCGGTGATTTCCGACATTATTTCACATTCAATCCATTTTGAAAAAGCATCCACCACCACCAGGAACATTTTACCGAGAAACGGGCCCACATAGTCGACATGGATCCTCGACCATGGTCTGGAGGGCCAGGACCACAAACTTAGTGGTGCCTCTCTGGGCGCGTTGCTCAACTGAGCACACACGCTGCATTGCCATACACAGGACTCTAAGTCAGAGTCGATACCGGGCCACCACACGTGGGATCTGGCTATCACTTTCATCATTACTATACCCGGGTGTGTGCTGTGGAGATCCGAGATGAAGGTCTCCCTGAACTTTTTGGGTAGCACTACGCGGTTATCCCACAACAGGCAATCTGCCTGAATGGACAGTTCGTCCTTTCGCCGCTGGAATGGCTTGATTAGCTCTTGCATTTCAATGGGGATGCTGGCCCAGCTCCCATGCAGTACACAGTTTTTTACTAGGGACAGCAGAGGATCTTGGCTGGTCCAAGTCCTGATCTGGCGGGCTGTGACATGTGATTTATCATTTTCAAACCTTTCCATGACCATCAACAAATCTGCGGGCTGCGCCACCATCAACAAGTTTGCAGGCTGCGCCATTTCCACCCTCGTGGTGGGCAATGGTAGCTGACTGAGAGCATCCGCACAGTTCTCGGTGCCTGGCCTGTGGCGGATGGTATAGTTATATGCTGATAGCGCGAGTGCCCACCTTTGTATGCGGGCTGAGGCATTAGTATTTATCTCCTTGTTTTCAGCGAACAGGGATATGAGGGGCTTGTGATCAGTTTCCAGCTCAAATTTGAGGCCAAACAGGTACTGATGCATTTTCTTTACCCCGAACACACACGCTAATGCCTCTTTCTCAATTATGTTGTAGGCCCTCTCGGCCTTAGACAAGCTCCTGGAGGCATAGGCGACAGGTTGCAACTTCCCCGCAACGTTAGATTGTTGTAATACACACCCGACTCTGTACGACGACGCATCACATGCTAGTACAAGTCTTTTACACGGGTTATACAATACAAGCAGCTTGTTGGAGCATAAAATGTTTCTGGCTTTCTCAAAAGCAATTACTTGGTTTTTTTCCCCATACCCAGTTCTCACCTTTGTGCAATAACACATGTAGGGGCTCTAAGAGGGTGCTTAACCCCGGTAGAAAGTTACCAAAATAGTTGAGGAGTCCCAGGAATGACTGCAGCTCCGTGACGTTCTGTGGCCTGGGCGTGTTCCTGATAGCCTCTGGCTTGGCGTCTGTGGGCCGAATGCCATCCGCCACGATCTTTCTCCCCAAAAACTCCACTTCTGTTGCCATGAAGACGCATTTTGACCTCTTCAGCCGCAGCCCTACGCGATCCAGTCGTTGGAGGACTTCCTCCAGGTTTTGTAGGTGCTCGACGGTGTCCTGACCCGTGACCAATATGTCGTCCTGAAAAACCACTGTGCTTGGTACCGACTTGAGTAGGCTCTCCATGTTTCTCTGGAAGATCGCTGCAGCCGACCGAATTTCAAACGGGCACCTGTTGTAGATGAACAGTCCCTTGTGCATGTTGATGCAGGTGAGGCCCTTCGAAGACTCCACCAGCTCATGTAGGCCGAAGTCAGGTTGAGCTTGGTGAATGTCTTGCCTCCTGCCAGCGTCGCAAATAGGTCGTCTGCCTTAGGTAGCGGGTATTGGTCCTGTAGCGAGAAACGATTAATAGTTACTTTATAATCGCCGCAAATCCTGACCATGCCATCACTTTTAAGTACTGGAACAATCGGGCTGGCCCACTCGCTGAATTCCACTGGGGAGATGATGCCCTCGCATTGCAGCCTGTCCAGCTCGATTTCCACTCTCTCCCTCATCAGGTCAGGTACCGCTCGCGCCTTGTGGTGAATGGGTCGTGCCTCTGGGACCAAGTGGATCCACACCTTCGCCCCGGAAAGATTTCCAATGCCTGGCTCAAAAAGGGAAGGCAATTTGTAAAGAACCTGGGTACATGAGGACTCATCGACATGTGATAGCGCTCGGATGTCATCCCAGTTCCAGCGGATTTTGCCCAGTCAGCTCCTTCCAAGCAGTGTGGGGCCATCGCCCGGGACAATCCAGAGTGGCAGTTCGTGCACCGTGCCCTCGTAGGTGACCTTGGCCATGCCCAGGACAGTGATAAGCTCTTTGGTGTACGTTCTCAATTTCGTGTGGATGGGGCTCAGGGCTGGTCTGAGTGCCTTATTGCACCACAGTCTCTCAAACATCTTTTTAGTCATGATGGATTGGCAAGCGCCAGTGTCCAGTTCCATGGCTATGGGTAAGCCATTCAATTTTACATTTAGCATTACAGGTGGACATTTCGTCGAAAATGTGTGCACCCCGTGTACTTCAGCATCTGCCTCCTATCTCTGAAGCTCAAAATTGCTTTGATCCACCATGGACCGATCTTCCTCTGCCACGTGGTGGTTAGCAGGTTTTGCAGAGCTTGCAGCTCATCTGCAAGCTCATTGGAGGTGACCCATTGTTCCACAGCTCTTGCAAACATACCCTTTGAAGCGGCATGAATAGGCTGAATGGAAGCCTCCACAACACCAACAAGGTGTGAATTGCCTTGCATTCATCCTTTGCTGCGGACTCTGAGTCATCTGGGTCACCTGAGGCCTGCTGTCAGCTGCAGACTCGTGGGTTCTGCCCTGTACATTTCTGCTCGCAAACACAGTTCCAGTTAATTTATGAACATTGCTAGCACTTGTGCTGAGAGATTTGTTTGGTGTTATCACTGGTGGACATAAACGCCTGTGCTATCGTAATGGCCTTACTGAGGGTCGGTGTCTCTACAGTCAAAAGTTTTCGTAGGATGGTCTCGTGGCCAATGCCCAGTACAAAAAAGTCTGAGCATTTGCTGCAGGTAGCCATCAAACTCACATTGTCCTGCAAGTCGCCTTAGCTCGGCGACGTAATTCGCCACTTCCTGACCTTCAGACTTCAGATCGCTGGCACGTGTAGAACCGATACCTCGCCATCAGCATGCTCTCCATCGGGTTAAGATGCTCCAGAACCAGTGTACACAGCTCCTCATACGACTTATCTGTGGGTTTCGCCGGAGCCAGAAGATTCTTCATGAGGCTGTAGGTCGGTGCCCTGCAGACCGTGAGGAGGACCGCTCTCCTTTTTGCAGCGCTTCCTTCTCCGTCCAGCTCATTGGTTACAAAGTACTGGTCTAGCTGTTTGACCATCGGCTTCCCAGTCCTCACCCTCTGATGAGAACTTCTCCAGGATGCCCACAGTTTGCTGCATCTTTGCGTTGGATTCGTATACTCGTCGCCAGTTGTTGTGTTCCTAATACAGATGAGACTGCACACAGGGAGGTTAAAGTAACAGTGACCTCAGTCTTTATCAAGACACTCCATAGTGAGGAAGAGGCCTTAGGGGCCGGCTTATATACAGTGCTCCCAAGGGATGCTGGGATCCCTTGGGACTTCAGGGGATGCACTCCCTGGTGGCGGAACATGAGAGTGCATGCTTTACAGATACACAACAGTAAGTATCTCAAACCTTCCTCGCAAACAGTGGACAACCATCCACTGCCCCTTCAGAACCGGTCACGATCGGTGCTGCCGCCTTCTCCACTGATGGAAGATTAAAGCCTCCCCGTCTTGCGACTGTGGAGCTCCGAATCAGACCCTGGAGCACATCATTCTGGGGATGTGCGCGTCGCTGGCAAGGCCGGCATTTATTGCCCATCCCCAATTGCCCCTTGGGAAGTTGGTGGTGAGCCGCCTTCTTGAACCGCTGCAGTCCCGTGTGGTGAAGGTGCTCCCACACAGTGCTGTTAGGACGGGGGCCCCCACGGGCGTGAGGTCCCATGCCGCGATCGCTCAGCCCGAGTGCTCCGGTTGAGTGGCGGCCTGTTGGCGCTGGACACCCCCATGCTCCCCGCTGCCCTGGGTTGGACCCTTCCGTTAATGCCGAGTGTACAGCTTGGGCCCTTCCTGTTAATTCAGGGAAGAGCCCCGCCTACACGGCAGGGCTATGCGGCCCAGAAAGGAAGTGGCTCACTTGGTTTAGCGCTCGGCTTCCTTTCGGAGGAGGTGGGGTGGTGACCCCCAGTTTCCCGCGAAACTTCTGCGCCCGTCGAGTGTTACTGCCCCCGCTAACGGGCAGTGCCGAATTTCTCGGCCTGGGTTTGCAGTCAGCGTAGTATTTATCCACCTCGTAATCACCTGGGAGTCCCTGGCCCAAGACCGCCCTGAGTGGAGGAAGTGCATCCGGGAGGGCGCTGAGCACCTCGAGTCGCAACGCCGAGAGTGTTATATATGTAATCTTGTATATACCCTGTACAGCCACCAGAGGGCTCATCCCCTGGAGTTCCAAGGGATCCCATAATCCCTTGGGAGCACAGGTACTTAAGGAGGCCTCACAGGTTGGAGAGGCGCTCCGGAGATCTGCAATAAAAGCCTACGGTCACACTTTACTTTGAGCTCACAGTATCCAGTCAGGCTTTTTCATCATACATAACAAAGAGCGTGCAGAAACCAAGCGCAGGCAGCGGAAGGAGCGTGCGGCAAACCAGTCCCGCCCACCCCTTTCCCTCAACGACTATCTGCCCCACCATGTGACGGGGTCTGTGGCTCCTGTATCGGACTGTTCAGCCGCCAAAGAACTCACTTCAGGAGTGGAAGCAAGTCTTCCTCGATACTGAGGGACTGCCTATGATGATGATGAATCCAGAAAGCAATTTTTTTTTTTTTAAATGGTAAGATTGGGAGGTTGTGGGGGCGGGGTCACCAAGATGTAAACGGAAAAAGTGATGACGGTGATCATGGTCCGCGGAGGATTACCGAACCCCGCGCCAAGAATGGACAGCACACCATTAGAGAGAAGAGCTCTCCTTTCATTCTTCGGCTGAACACCAGCCAAATCAATCCTTTGCCCTGCTGACTAAACAGGAACTGCGCACACAGTCAGACCCTCGACCGCTGTGGCTCGCACTTAGAGATGTAAATCCTCACCCCGCTGAATAGACAAGAGCTGTATACGGAGGCACCAAGGGGCGACGCAGATCTTTTAACCCTTGCCCTGCGATCGCTCCGCACACACAGCAGCAGCAAACCTGCATTTAGGTGGCGCCTTTCGACCCCTTGTAAAACGTCCCAAGCCGTGACTGTCAAACGAATCGTGGCACCGAGCCACACAGGGAGCTGGCCGGGCAGGTGACCAAAAGCTTGGTCAAAGAGGCATGTTTTAAGGCGCGCCTTAAAGGGCGGGAGCGAGGCGGAGAGATTGCGGGAGGGAAATAGTTCGCAGAAAGCGCTGGAAATAATGGGTTATGGGTCGAGGTTTTAGTGCAGTTCCTGGAGAGGTATTTTGCCACCACAAGCTGCACCTTCTCCATCGGGAACGCAGCCCCGACTTAAACACACGGAGCTCAATTTTCCCCAAAGCCGTTTTTTTTTGGCGAACTTGAAGAGTTAGGCCCGTTTTTTGGGGCCCAACTACGGGGGGGGGGCGGGGGGGGGGTGAAAAAAACTCAGCGAGCTTTCCCCGTTTGAAGTGTTGGTTTTGCCGCCGAGCCTGTCCTTAAACTCTGTGGGTGGAGCCAATGATCTGCGCCAAAAAGATCGGGTTGCCCGGGTAACGAGGGACACACTGCGGGCCCAGGCGGGAAAGTGAAGCCTACAACACATTCTGGCCCGCTCACAGCAAGCTGTACAAAAACCTCGCAGCTTACCAACAGGAAAATATTAGTGTTTATGCCAAAAGTGTATCCCTCCCTCCCGTCCCCCACTCCAGGGTCACTCCTAACCCTCCCCCCCCTCCCCTCTCTCCCCTCCCCCTACCTCCGCCCCTCTCTCCCCTCCCCCCCCCCCCTCTCCACTCCTCCCTTCTCTCCTTTCCCCCCCTCCCCTCTCTCCCATCCCCCCCTCTGGGACCGCTCCTAACCCTCCCCCCACCTGCGCCCCTCTCTCCCTTCCTCCCCTCCCCTCTCTCCCACCCTCTCCCCTCCCCCCTCACTCTCTCTCCTCTCCCCCCGCTCCCTCCTCTCCCCTCTCTCCTTTCCCCCCCTCCGGGACCGCTCCTAACCCTCCCCCCACCTCCACCCCTCTCTCCCTTCCTCCCCTCCCCTCTCTCACACCCTCCCCTCCCCTCTCTCCCACCCTCCCCTCCCCTCCCTCCCCTCCCACTCTCTCTCCTCTCCCCCCTCCCCTTTCCCCCCTCTCTCCCCCCCTGACTCCTCCTCTCCCCCCCACTCTCTCTTCTCCCCCCCACCTCTTCCCTCCTCTCCCCCCCAACTCCCTCCTCTCTTCCCGCCCCTCTCTTGGAGATTTTAATTTACTCCAAAAAAAAGTGAAGGCCAAAAAAACGGCGCAAATAACTGGGGAAAATGGAGCCCATAGGGCTGGAAATCTGTTTGGAGGGTTCTTCAGGCGCTAATGTCGGCCGAGTGCTAAACGGTTAGCCACTAGATGGGAGCCACAATATTCAGTGTTTTCACCCTGACGGTGGAGCGGAGCGCTAAGGGAAACGTTCCACACCTCTCTCTACGGGCGCTAGGCCGGGTGAGCAACTGAATATCCCATTGCTAAAGAACCGGCTTCGTAGCGCCCTGAGAGAAGCCTCCCTACAACAAAAAGGAATCGGAACAAAACACACAAAAATATTCCCAATACATTACTCACCCCAAATAAAGTTAAATCGCAAAAAGAAAAAAAATATCCCTCACGCTGACCACATGCAGTCGTTCCTTCCCGTCGCACCCCGGGACAGCTCCGCACGCCAGCTTTCTCTGGCGGAGTCACTAGGGGGCGCTATGGGTGCGGCGCAAACCAAATGTTGTATCCGTGGCGATAGCGGGGGTGTTGCGCACCGGCGCGGTGCTCCCGGGCGATACTACTTAGTGCCGCCGGTACCGGCATACGGAATTTGCCGGGCAGCGTGAATGTCGGCGCTCGCGGCTACAAACCCTTTAGCGACCCCTGTAGCGCACCGCGCGAGGTACGCCATCCAACCGAATTTCCCCCCCCCCCCCCCCCCCATCGGGTCTCACAATTTCCTCCTCCTCCCCCTTCTCCTCCTCCGCCTCCTCCTTGTTGAGCCAGAAACCAACACCGCGATTGCAGTGGGTATCGACCTTTAGAATAAATGGCATTTTGTACCCAGCAGCAACCCGTGGGTTTCGTAAACTCCGCCCCAAACTCAAAGCAATCAGTGCGGGCTTTATGAAAATAACGCACTGCGAATTCACAGTGTCAGCCAGTGACTCAGTGGGCAGCAGCACACTCGCCTCTGAGTTGTAAGGTTGTGGGTTCAAGTCCCATTCCAGTCCCACACAATCTAGGCTGACGCTCCCAGTGCAGTGCTAAGGGAGTGCAGCACTGTTGGAGGTGCCGTCTTTCGGATGAGATGTTGAACCGAGGCCCCATCTGCTCTCTCAGGTGGACGTAACAGATCCCAAGGCACTATTCGAAGAAGAGCAGAGGGAGTTCTCCCCAGTGTCCTGGGGCCAATATTTATCCCTCAATCAACATAACAAAAAAAGTTTATCTGGGTCATTATCACATTGCTGTGTGTGGGAGCTTGCTGTGCACAAATTGGCTGCTGCATTTCCCACATCACCAACCGTGACTACACTCCAAAAGTACTTCATTGGCTGTAAAGAGCTTTGAGACGGTCCGGTGGTTGTAAAAGGCGCTATATAAATGCAAGACTCTCTTTTAGACGAAGCACCCACTCCTTCACCCATGCTCACGCCTCTGGTTCCTTGGTCCTTTCAACCGTGTCACTGCTGGGGTTGCCAAGCGGCCAGGGAATGCCCTGGAGTCTCGAGGAATCAACGATTAATCGCCCGGAGCCCGTTGCCACGAGTGAGGTGTCGGGTTAGCAATGGGCGGGGCTGTTAGAGGCAGGAGGGTCATGTGACGAACTCTCCCGGAACCCGTCTGACCAGGGACGGCCGATAAATGCCGGCCTTGCCAGCGATGCCCACATCCCGGCAATGAATTGTTTAAAAAAAAAAAGCACCGGTTGGAGTCTGTAAACCAAAGACGTTCTCTTACCCCATCAACTTCTGACCATGTCCCAGTTAGACAGCTGCTGGGAGGCAATCACTCCACCCACAGCACTGAAGGTGGGCATCGAGCAAAGAGCGTACTGCTGCGCGTATATAGGGGGGCAATGTTTGCCTCGCCCGCCCGCCGGGAATCCCACAGGGTCAGGTTGAATGCTGTGTTTGCACCCTGCCCAGTATGATTGTCCACCAACTGCAAGCACAGAAATTTACAGCATGGAAGGAGGCCATTCGGCCCATCGTGTCCGTGCCGGCCGACAAAGAGCAATCCAGTCTAATCCCATTTTCCAGCTCTCAGTCCGTAGCCCTGCAGGTTACGGCACTTCAGGTGCACATCCAGGTACTTTTTAAATGTGGTGAGGGTTTCTACCTCTACCACCCTTTCAGGCAGTGAGTTCCAGACCCCCACCACCCTCTGGGTGAAGAAATTTCCCCTCAAATCCCCTCTAAACCTCCTACCAATTACTTTAAATCAATGCCCCCTGGTTGTTGACCCCTCCGCTCAGGGAAATAGGTCCTTCCTATCCACTCTATCCAGGCCCCTCATAATTTTATACACCTCAATGAGGTCTCTCCTCGGCCTCCTCTGTTCCAAAGAAAACAACCCCAGCCTATCCAATCTTTCCTTTTAGCTAAAATTCTCCAGTCCGGGCAACATCCTCGTAAATCTCCTCTGCACCCTCTCTAGTGCAATCACATCTTTCCTGTAATGTGGTGACCAGAACTGCATGCAGTACTCTAGCTGTGGCCTAACTAGTGTTTTATACGGTTCAAGCTTATCCTCCCTGCTCTTGTATTCTATGCCTCGGCTAATAAAGGCAAGCATTCCGTATGCCTGCTTAACCACCTTATGATCAGCCATGATCATATCGAATGGTGGTGCAGGCTCGAGGGGCGAATGGCCTATTTCTCCACCTATTTTCTATGTTTCTATGTTTATCTACCTGGCCCGCTACCTTCAGGGACCTGTGGACCTGCACTCCAAGGTCCCTTTGTTCCTCTACACTTCTCAGTGTCCTACCATTTAATGTGTATTCCCTTGCCTTGTTAGCCCTCCCCAAATGCATTCCCTCACACTTCTCCGGATGGAGAGTATAATCGGGCTGGGTGTATTCCAGCATTGCTCCCGATCCCATCAGTTTTCTGATGGGTGGGTTTGGTTAAAATTGTCCCCGCATGATATTCATTAAATCTTGATTAACATTTTTCGTTTTCATTCGACCTTCAACTATGAAGAATCCTAAAACTAATAAAGAAACATAATTTACATTTAGATACCTCAGGACGTCCCAAAGTGCTTCACAGCCAATGAAGTATTCTTTGAAGTGTAGTCACTGTTGTAATGTGGGAAGCGCGGCAGCCAATTTGCGCACAGCAATGAGATGAATGACCAGTTAATATTCTTTATGGTTAACAGGTAAATATTGGCCAGGCCGCTGGGAGAACTGCCTCTACTCCCAATGGTGCCAAACGATCATTTGCTTCCTCCTGAAGTGCTGGACGGGGCCTGGGTTGAACAGCTAACCCGAATAACGGCAAAATACCAACCTAGATTATGTGCTCAAGTCCAGGAGTCCCTCGGCACTGCACTGGGGGGTATCAACCTCGATTATTGTGCTCAACTCTCCGGAGCAGGGACTTGAACCCACGACCTTCTAACTCAGAAGCACACGAGCTACCCACTGAGCCAAGCTGACACGACAGGCCAACTTAGCCAGGGTCGGTTTCTAGGCGTGAGGAGGCAAGGGAGGGAAAGGGAATGGCAAGATCCAGCATATCAGCCGTGGCTCAGTGGGCAGCTCCTTTGCCTCTGAGTCAGAAGGTTGTGGGTTCAAGTCCCACTCCAGAGACTTGAGCACATAAATCTAGGCTGACACTCCCAGTGCAGTGCTGAGGGAGCGCTGCACTGTCGGAGGTGCCGTCTTTCAGATGAGACGTTAAACCGAGGCCCCGTCTGCTCTCTCGGGTGGACGTAAAAGATCCCGCGGCCATATTTCGAAGAAGAGCAGGGGGAGTTATCCCCGGTGTCCTGGGGCCAATATTTATCCCTCAATCAACATAACAAAAAACAGTTGATCTGAGTCATTATCACATTGCTGTGTGTGGGAGCTTGCTGTGCGCAAATTGGCTGCCGCAATTCCCACAATACAACAGTGACTACACTCCAAAAGTACTTCATTGGCTCTAAAGCGATTTGGGACATCCAAAGGCGCTATAGCCTGGTGGATGAACTGGTAATGTGCAATGTGATTGTTAAACCTTTTGCTAATAAACTAACTAGTTCTTAATAGCAATGTGTTGCTGTGAATTCTTAAACAAAAAACCCCTGAAGCAAATACATTACAGTCACCATTGGCTTCAATTGGGCGTTGCACCCAATTCCATGAGTAGCCCAATGGACGGACGAGGTTTCAAATTTCATCCCCTCGGTCTCCATTTCTCAATCGTTGTATGCGTAGATTCCTGATCCAAACAATCAACCTCCTTCAACAACTTGGTTGAGGGTTTGTAAATAGTAACATTTACGAGGACGTTGCCTGGACTGGAGAATTTTAGCTATGAGGAAAGATTGGATAGGCTGGGGTTGTTTTCTTTGGAACAGAGGAGACTGAGGGGAGACCTTATTGAGGTGTATAAAATTATGAGGCGCCTAGATAGAGTGGATAGGACGGACCTGTTTCCCTTAGCAGAGTGGTCAATAACCAGGGGGCATAGATTTAAAGTAATTGGTTTGAGGCTTAGAGGGGATTTGAGGGGAAATGTTTTCACCCAGAGGGTGGTGGGGGTCTGGAACTCAGTGCCTGAAAGGGTGGTAGAGGCAGAAATCTTCACCACATTTAAAAAGTACCTGGATGTGCACCTGAAGTGCCGTAACCTACAGGGCTACAGACCGAGAGCTGGAAAGTGGGATTAGGCTGGATAGCTCTTTGTCGGCCGACGCAGAAAACGATGGGCCGAATGGCCTCCTACCGTGCTATAAATTCCTCGCGTTCCGCGATTTGAAAGAGATGGCTGTGGAAGATTGGCGCGCCTCTCCCTCAGCCCTGTTCAGTGTGCCGCTCTCTATTACCACGGCGGCTGGGAGCTCAAGAGCTGTTCTTGATCTGGGGCCGGTTGGAATTGGCAGCTTGCCAAAACCTGCCTCTTAAAATATGTGAATGGCGCTGTTTGCAGCCTGGAGCCATTTACTTGATGGCAGTGCAGGCGGGAGGCAGTGCGAGAAGTGATCTTTTCATTGCATTCCCTGAGGCACAGAGAGAGTGTCTCCGTAGAAAATAAGACAAGATTTAAACCAGCGCAAGACACCTCCAAGTCACTAGTGCTGCTACTGATTGTGCTGTGATTCATTTAAACCCATCAAATTGATCCACATTTCCAGCACATATCCTACACTTACTGTCCTTACCTTTAAACAGCACCCTTTCATCTTAAAGTCCAACACTAATGTTCAGCTTGCACTGCACGTATGAATAAAAGAGATTATTTGCTGCTGCCTGGTACTGTACGACCCGTGTGTGTCTCTGTGGTGGCTCCTGTACATGTACAGTTCACGGCAAACGAGCCAAAGGTGGGTAGAGGAAACGTTAAAGGGACACCCTCAAAGCCTCCTTGAAAAAGTGCAACATCCCCACCGACACTTGGGAGTCCCTGGCCAAAGACCAGTCCGCCCTAAGTGGAGGAAGTGCATCCGGGAGGGCGCTGAGCACCTCGAGTCTCGTCGCCGAGGGTATGCAGAAATCAAGCGCAGGCAGCGGAAGGAGCGTGCGGCAAACCAGTCCCACCCACCCCTTTCCCTCAACCACTGTCTGTCCCACCTGTGACAGAGATTGTGGTTCCCCTATTGGTCTGTTCGGCCACCTAAGGACTCATTTGTAGAGTGGAAGCAAGTCTTCCTCGATTCCGAGGGACTGCCTATGATGGTGATGATAGCAGCACACACAGGGGGAACGATTCACTCCCGTCTGGCACCGTACGGCCCATGTATGTCTCAATGTCGGGTCCTGTACATGCGAGGGGTAACTTTTATTACACTGTGCTTTCTGCACAGTGCCTCACTAGGAATAAGTGGGTCAGAGATGCAGCTCGAACACCATAAGGCATCATTTCCCGACCTGTGCTCACCGCAGTGCCAGTGTCTGTCCAGGCTAAAAGGGGACGATTCCCCTCCCATTCCGTGTCTTTCAGTGTCCGCTCTGGTGCCTGCACAATGATTGAGCGTCATCTCCACACTACCGAGGAGACGATGACAGTTTGAGAGCAGCACACAGTGCGTTGATGATGGAAGAGCTAGTTTTAAAGGGGTCAGTCGAAATACATATGAAATACACATCAGCCACGATCTTATTGAATGGTGGAGCAGGCTCGAGGGGGCAGATGTCCTACTCCTGCTCCTATTTCTTATGTTCTTATGTTAATTGGGAGCAGGAGCAGGCCATTCAGCCCCTCGAGTCTGCTCCACCATTCAATAAGATCATGGCTGATCTTCGACCTCAACTCCCTGATCCCCTTAATATCCCTTGATTCCCTTAATATCCAAAAATCTATCGATCTCCGTCTTGAATATACTCAAAGACTGAGCCTCCACAGCCCTCTGGGGTAGAGAATTCCAAAGATTCACCACCCTCTGAGTGAAGAAATTTCACCTCATCTCTGTCCTAAATAGACGATCCCTTATTAACACAAGAACATAAGAAATAGGAGCAGGAGTAGGCCATTCGGCCCCTCGAGCCTGCTCCGCCATTCAATAAGATCATGGCTGATCTGATCATGGACTCAGCTCCACTTCCCCGCCCGCTCCCCATAACCCCTGATCCCCTTATCGTTTAAGAAAATGTTTATTTCTGTCTTAAATTTATTCAATGTCCCGGCTTCCACAGCTCTCTGAGGCAGTGAATTCCACAGATTTACAACCCTCTGAGAAAAATGTCTCCTCATCTCAGTTTTAAATGGGCAGCCCCTTATTCTAAGATTATGCCCTCTAGTTCTAGTCTCCCCCATCAGTGGAAACATCCTCTCTGCATCCACCTTGTCAAGCCCCCTCATAATCTTATACGTTTTGATAAGATCACCTCTCATTCTTCTGAATTCCAATGAGTAGAGGCCCAACCTACTCAACCTTTCCTCATAAGTCAACCCCCTCATCCCCTGAATCAACCGAGTGAACCTTCTTTGAACTGCCTCCAAAGTATATCCTTTCGTAAATATGGAAAACAAAACTGCACGCAGTATTCCAGGTGTGGCCTCACCAATACCCTGTATAACTGTAGCAAGACTTCCCTGCTTTTATATTCCATCCCCTTTGCAATAAAGGCCAAGATACCATTGGCCTTCCTGATCACTTGCTGTACCTGCATACTAACCTTTTGTGTTTCATGCACAAGTACCCCCAGGTCCCGCTGTACTGCGGCACTTTGCAATCTTTCTCCATTTAAATAATAACTTGCTCTTTGATTTTTTTTCTGCCAAAGTGCAAGACCACAGTCTTACCCTGAGACTGTGACCACTGGTTCTAGACTCCCCAGCCAGGGGGAAACATCCTCCCAGCTTCTACCTCATCAAGCTTGTTCAGAATCAATTAGATCGCCTCTCATTCTTTTAAAATCCCCATAACTGTGGCTCAGTGGGTCGCACTCTCACCTCTGAGTCAGAAGGTTGTGGGTTCAAGTCCCAATATCGATTCTGTGATTATACACACTAGGGTAAGCTGTGCATACACTGGGCGAGCTATAGAGACCTCACCATGGCACTTGACAATTGTTTAGAACATTCTCGAGTATAATTTTTAACTTAATTTGCCCCAAATCATACAGTTACGAAATTAAAACATCTCACTTGAGCTTTCAGCAGCTTTAGCATCAGCATAGAAACATAGAAACATAGCCAATAGGTGCAGGAGTAGGCCATTCGGCCCTTCGAGCCTGCACCACCATTCAATATGATCATGGCTGATCATACAACTTCAGTATCCCATTCCTGCTTTCTCTCCATACCCACTGATCCCTTCAGCCGCAAGGGCCACATCTAACTCCTTTTTGAATATATCCAATGAACTGGCCTCAACAACTTTCTGTGGTAGAGACTTCCACAGGCTCACAATTCTCTGGGTAAAAACGTTTCTCCTCATCTCGGTCCTATATGGCTCACCCCTTATCCTTAGACTGTGACTCCTGGTTCTGGACTTCCCCAACATCAGGAACATTCTTCCTGCATTTAACCTGTCCAATCCCATCAGAATTTGATATGCTTCTATGAGATCCCCTCTTATTCTTCAAATTCCAGTGAATATAAGCCGAGTCGATCCAATCTTTCTTCAGATGTCAGTCCTGCCATCCCGGGAATCAGCCTGCTGAACCTTTGCTGCACTCCCTCAATAGCAAGAATGTCCTTCCCCAGATTAGGAGACCAAAACTGCACACAATGCTCAAGGTGTGGTCTCACCAAGGCCCTGTACAACTGCAGTAAGACCTCCCTGCTCCTATACTCAAATCCTCTCGCTATGAAGACCAACATTTTTTTTTAATTTCAAAACATACTTTATTCATATAAAAATTTGTACAGTACATTCAAAAGCAGTTCAGTACGTTTAGCTGCGGTCAGTAATCCCATACACTACATTTGGGTGCTGACTGCAGTTCCGTTCGATACATTTCCTTGCTTTTCAGTTCAAGTACAATTCGCTACAATACGGGATACATTGTAATACATTCAAACAAATTACATTACACGTGTCACTATACAGTACACGGAATGGGTGACGGTACATTTACATTTTTTTCTTTTCAACGTGCATTACGAAACAGACCTTGCATTGTACATGGCACTACATAGGTGTTGACAGATCATGGTGCTCCATGTACACAAAAAAGAAGTTACAAGTACGGCCCGAGGGGGGTTTGTACTAATTCCTGCCCCTGGGTTTACCGTGGCAGAAGGGCTTTAAACTGTGGCCCTTCCCCACCGTGCCTTTGCGGCAACTGCACCAATTTTCAGTGCGTCCCTCAGCACGTATTCCTGGATCTTGGATTGCGCCAGTCTGCAACACGCAGACGTGGACATCTCTTTGCTCTGGAAGACCAGCAAGTTTCGGCAAGACCAAAGGAGCGTCTTTGACCGAGTTGATGGCCCTCCAGCAGCAGGTGATGTCTGTCTCGGTGTGTGTCCCTGGGAACAGCCCGTAGAGCACAGAGTCCTGTGTTACGGAGCTGCTTGGGATGAACCTCGACAGCAACCACTGCATCTCTTTCCAGACCTGCCTTGCGAAGGGGCAATCCTGAAGGAGATGGGCGACAGTCTCGTCCGCCCCGCAGCCGGCCCGGGGGCACCGTGCTGTGTTGCTGAGACGCCGGCTGTGCATGAACGCTCTGACGGGTAAGGCCCTCCTCACCGCCAACCAAGCTACGTCTTGGTGCTTGTGTGAAAGCTCTGGCGATGAGACGTTCTGCCAAACGAGTTCGACAGTCCGCTCAGGGAACCACCCGACAGGGTCCACCCTCCTTCTTTCGTAGGGCGTCCAGGACGTTACGTGCCGACCACTGTTTTATGGCTTTGTGGTCAAAGGGTTTTTTTGTGAAAAACTTTTCCACGAAGGACAGGTGGACAGGCATGGTCCAGCTGGTGGGGGCGTTTCGCAGCAACATGGCCAGACCCATCCTTCGCAACACCGGGGACAGGTTGAACCTCAGCACGTAGTGACACTTGGTGTTTGCGTACCGGGGGTCTGTGCACAGCTTGATGCAGCCGCACACAAAGGTGGCCATCAGGATGAGGGCCACGTTCGGAACGTCCTTTCCCCCACTGTCCAGAGATTTGTACATCGTGTCTCTGCGGACACGGTCCATTTTGGATCTCCAGACAAAGTGGAAGACGGCCCGGGTGACTGCCGCGGCACAGGAGCGAGAGATGGGCCAGACCTGTGCCACGTGCAGCAAACCCGAGAGCACCTCACTCCTGATGACCAGGTTCTTTCCTGCCATGGAGAGGAAGCACAGCTTCCACCATCCCAGTTTTTGCTTCACTTTGGCGATACGCTCTTCCCAGTTTTTGGCGCACGCCCCGTCCGCTCCGAACCATATTCCCAACACCTTCAGGTAATCTGGCTTGACGGTGAAGGGGATAAAGGATCGGTCAGCCCAGTTGCCAAAGAGCATGGCCTCGCTCTTGCTGCGATTGACCTTCGCTCCCGAGGCCAGTTCAAACTGGTCGCAGATTGTGAGCAATCTGCGGACCGACTGCGGATCCGAGCAAAAGATGGCAACATCATCCATGTAGAGGGAGGTCTTGACCTGAGCGCCTCCGCTGCCTGGGATCGTCACCCCTCTAATGCCCGCATCCTTCCTGATGGACTCGGCAAAGGGCTCGATACAACACACAAACAAGACAGACGAGAGGGACAGCTTTGCCTCTCTCCAGATCTGACCGAAAAGCTTTCAGTTTCCCATCCGTTGATTAGAACTGCACTACTGATGTCTCTGTAGAGCAGTTGGATCCAATTGCGGATACCCTCCCCAAACCCCATTTTGGAGAGCACGTCCATCAGGTACGTGTGCGATATCCTGTCAAAGGCCTTCTCCTGGTCTAAGCTGATTAAGCAGGTGTCCACCCCCCTGTCCCACACGTAGGCGATCGTATCCCTGAGTAGCGCCAGGCTATCAGAGATCTTCCTGCCGGGGACAGCGCAGGTCTGGTCCGGATGGATCACCAGCTCAAGAGCAGACTTGACCCTGTTGGCGATGACCTTTAACAGGATCTTGTAGTCCACATTAAGCAGTGAAATGGGACGCCAGTTTTTAATTTCCTCCCTCTTCCCCCTTCTGCTTGTAGATGAGGGTGATGATGCCTTTCCTCATTGATTCTGACATACTGCCGGCCAGAAGCATACCCCCGTACACTTCCAGCAGGTCTGGGCCCATCCAGTCCCACAGAGCCCAATACAACTCGACCGGTAAGCCGTCGCTTCCGGGAGTTTTACTCGTCGCAAGGGACCGGACGGCCTTTGTCATCTCGTCCAGAGTTAGCGGGTGGTCCAGACTCTCCCGCTCGCTGTCGTCTAGGACCTCCGTGATAGACGACAGGAACGACTGGGAGGCTGCGCGATCTGTGGGCTTGACGTCATACAGCCCGGCATAGAAGGATTTGCTGATCCCTCAGCATGTCAGGCTGCGAAAACGTCACAGAACCTACCATTTGCCTTCTTCACCGCCTGCTGTACCTGCATGCCTACCTTCAATGACTGATGTACCTTGGCACCCAGGTCTCGTTGCACCTCCCCTTTTCCTCATCGGTCACCATTCAGATAATAGTCTGCCTTCCTGTTTTTGCCACCAAAGTGGATAACCTCACACTTATGTTTGCTCTATCCAATGTGAGTGAATGGGGAGAGACTCTGTGAATGGTTGGCTTTAAACCCACCCACCAAATCTTTGAAAAAATTCCTAAAGTCAAAAGGAGTCGCTGAGGGAGAGGATTGGTGGGAGTTGGAAAGCAGAGTTGTGAGAAAGAATGGCTGACCAGAGACATTCTGAGATTACCAGTGGCCTCCTCAGGTGAACATAAACCGGACAAAATCTTGCCCCTCGGGCTCAACAACGAGGGTGTGTAATGTATTTGCTTCATGGGCTCTTTACTTAAGGATTCATAGCAACACATTGCTATTAAGAACTAGTTAGTTTATTAGCAAAAGGTTTAACAATCACACTACACATTACCGGTTCATCCACCAGACTCAACCACCTGCCTCATCGTGGATGACCTGGACCCAACTGCCTGGGGTTTTATTGAGTCTTTTGAACATCACGTGACTTGCTAAGGCACTCACAATGCAACGGCTCTACAAATTGTGAGCATACATTACAGTGATGTAATCCAGCAGGAGCGAAAGGGGAGGAGTTATGTACATCGGTTCTATCCAATGGGAGTGAAGGGGGAGGGGTTATGCATATACATTCTATCCAATGGGAGTGAAAGGGGAGGAGTTATGTATATACTTTCTATCCAATGGGAGTGAAAGGGGAGGGGTTATGTATATACATTCTATCCAATGGGAGTGAAAGGGGAGGAGTTATGGACAATTAGATCATTTAATTGGCCCAAACACAGTGGTCCCGATGGGAACTGCATTCCCTCTCCTACAGTCAAGGGTCGCCAACTCTGGCTGCATGTGTACCTGGAGGTGTCCCTCCAACTGCCCCGCCCCCCACTGGTCGCCCGACACGCCCATCCTCACAACGACCCGCCTTCCCGACCAATCAGAGAGCGAACGGACTCTGTGCTACCTGATTGATAGTCAAGAATCAAAACCTTTTCTTTATCCCCCCCCCCACCAACATTTTTCCAATCAATAACAGACGTGTTGAAAGCAATTATTTCCTACAATGCACCCCCCATGACTTTGCTCCTGGGGGGCTCCCACAAATGACCCGGGAGGTAACGCTTCAATTCCTGGGGACTCATGGGGAAATCCTGGCGGTTTGGAGACCCTGTGATCAGCCTGTCCCAACACTGCTTCCCGCTCAGCCCAGCCCTGCTGCCCCGCCTCCGTTATTTGCGTGCCTTTGAGAAGTGGCTTGGCACTCTTCGGCAAGGGTTACGGTCTCTCGGGGACGCGATCAAATCTTGCTTTGCGTCTCTTTGGAACAGAGAAATTTACAGCGCAGAAGGAGGCCATGTTGGCCCATTGTGTCCGCGCCGGCCGACAAAGAGCCGCACGGCCCTCGGTCAGCAGCCCTGAAGGTTCCATATAAACCTGCGAACAATGGCAAAAAGGTACAGAGCACCCGGCCCAACCAGTCCGCCCCACATCACTGTGACACCCCGACACCGAAACATTCTACACCCCACCCAAACCGGAGCCATGTGATCTCCTGGGAGAGGCAAAGACCAGATAAAAACCCAGGCCAATTGAGGAATAAAATCTGGGAAAAATTCCTCTCCGACCCATCCAGGCGATCGACACTAGCCCAGGAGATCACCCTGACCGTATTCGATTCCCTGCAGTACTTACCATCGTATCTTCGCCGGCCAACAAGAGGTCATCCAGTCTAATCCCAATTACCAGCTCTGGGTCCGTAACCCTGCAGGTTACGGTACTTTAAGTGCCCATCCCACCATCTCTTAAAAGTGGTGAGGGTTTCTGCATCAACCACTCTTCCAGGCAGTGAGTTTCTGATCCCCACAACCCTCTTCAATCTGTTGTCGACGCCTTTGTCTCCAAAGGGTTATTCAGGAAGAGGCGGAGATAAAAAAAGGGCAAGGTAAAAACGGCCTTTGTGTTCCCTGCTCACTGAGCAATGCTGCAGTGATGAACACAGCACTGCTTTTGTGTGAAGATGAAAGAAGCCTTGGTCTGATGTGATGTGGGGCCGGGACACTGCCTGCCTGAAACCTTACACAGCCTCATTTTCTCGTGAGCTACTTCTCTGCACGACCATGTGTAAAGCATCAAATGAAGCCTTGTGTGCAGCCCACGCAGTGGAAGAGCAGGGCTGCATCATCGCCACGGCCCTCTTCTCGATCTTCCTCGCTGCTGTGCTCCACCTCACAGTCAACAAACTCCCCGCTGGAGTGGAACTAAACTACAGAACCAGTGGGAACCTGTTCAACCTTTGTTGTCTCCAGGCCAGGTCCAAGACCGTCCCATCCTCTGTCGAGCTACAGTACGCGGACGATGCCTGCGTCTGCACGTGCAGAGGCTGAACTCCAAGTCATAGTCGACGTATTCACTGAGGGCATACGAAAGCATGGGCCTTACGCTACACATCCGTAAGACAAAGGTCCTCCACCAGCCGGTCCTCGCCGCACAGCACTGCCCCCCTCAGCCATCAAGATCCACAGCGCGGCCCTGGACAACGTGGATCACTTCCCATACCTTGGGAGCCTCTTATCGACAAGGGCAGACATTGACGGCGAGATTCAACACCGCCTCCAGTGCGCCAATGCAGCCTTCGGCCGCCTGAGGAAAAGAGTGTTCGATGACCAGGCCCTCAAGTGACAGGGACTGTAATTCCCGTATTAGACTGGCCAGTCACCTCATTTTTGAGTGGAAGCAAGTCTTCCGCGATTCCGAGGGATGCCCATGAGGACGATGGTGATGAAGTGTGCAGCCCACGCAGCGGAAGAGCCGCATGCTGTTTGTGCAGGAGAAGTGCATTCTTGCCATTGAGATTGAGTAAACCTGGCCTGCTTGTGACGCCAGACACTTTAACAGCCCTCTGAAATGTCTCGGCTAAACCACTCCGTTAAGGACACTTGGGAATGGGCAATAAATGCCAGCCTTGCCAGCAACGCCCACATCCTGTGAATGAATGAAGAAAAAATAAAACTCTCATCAATTGGCTAATTCCCAGACGCGAGATGTTTAATTCTGAGCCAACAACCTGAGGCCTCAACTCGTGCCAAACCTGGCAAAACATTTCAACGCTGCATTTATTAAACGGGCTACGTGGCATCAATATATTATTCTTAAGCATTTTTGTCCCACTTTTTCTCTTCACAGCTTCTGGGATTTGCAAGCAGTTTTCCTCCTAGCCAAGCGAATAATTGGTTTGCTGAAGGCTGTGGTTCTTCCACATAAAAAGTACCTCGAGACATCCGAGGGGAATGGGACAAATCCACCTGGAACTTGGTAAAATTTGCTGCGTGTGTCACAGAATCACAGAATAATACAGCCCAGAAGGGGGCCTTTCGGCTCATCGTGCCTGTGCCGGTTCGCTGAAAGAGCAATCCAATCAAACCCACTCCCCCCGCCCTATCCTCACAGCTCTGCAACATTTTTCTCCTTCAAGTAGTTATCCAATTCCCTTTCGAAAGTTACGACTGAATCTGCTTCCACCGCCCTTTCAGGCAGCGCATTCAACAACTCGATAGAAAGGAGAGAGAAAGAAAGAAGGGTCTTTCACAACCTCAGGGCATCCCAAAGCGCTTTACAGCCAATGAAGCACTTTTTAAAGTGTAGTCACGGTTGTAATGTCGGAAACGCGGCAGCCAAATTGTGCACAGCAAGCTCCCACAAACTCACAGGTGGTCCCTCGAATGAGGATGACTTGCTTCCACGAGTTCACAGGTGTTTCAATGAAGGCCCCGATGTTCCTGGTCCTGAACTACATCCTGAAGGGTGGAAGATGCCTGTGCGTGGATTTTTTTAACGTGGGGTGGCCGTTGCACACCAGCCACCACACGGGGCTCGACAGAGCTAGGCCTTGGTCCAGTGGCAAGGGTTAACCAGGACGACTGGAGACCTGCTCTGCTGCACGGGCCTAGTGCGCCCGCACATATCGCACAGTGTGGGCTGGGCCCGTGCTGGCCCTCGCCTCTTCTGGGCCCCGTACCCTCATCTGTCGCATTTCCGCCATGATCTCTCACCGCTCCTCCGCCATAAACATTCACCGCATCGCGGCACAAACACTCGCCACTCCTCCGGCCCGACCTTCCCACTCCTCTGTCCCTGGGCCCTGCCGATGTTCCTGCCCAAAACGGCGAGCAGGGTTTTGATGACGTCACCCAGTCGCCCATCTCAAAATCCTTGGAGGAGCTCGCGCTGGAGGTTGAAGTCATATGCTGCTCCAGCTCTTTTATAGTCCGACCTGCGGAGTTCTCTCCAGAGCGCCGGCTGAAGGAACCCTGGGAGCAATTAGATCGGTCTGACAAGCTGAACTGGACGCGTAAAAGGCAATTGGCAATACAGCAGTGTGATAAATGACCAGATAATCTGTTTTAGTGATGTTTGGTTGAGGAGTACTTATCAACCATGAAGAGATCGCAAAGCTGCCGTTTAAAGAATGGACTTAGTCGCGAATATTTCATGGACTTTATGGGGTTTTTCCTGAGGGTATTATCCCTGTGATGGGATCACCCTGTGCAGGTAAGTAAAAAGCTGGCTTTGTTAAAACTCCAGCGACCACATGGCAGTTAGCTGTGAGAAAAGAACCGTCAGTCATCCAGAACGGGTTTGCTCACCAGTCACAGCTAAAGGAAGGGGACCACGAATATTGACAAAGGAGCTGTCGGCCAGGAAGGGGGGGGGGGGGGGCCATTGACAAAGCCACTCTAATATACAAAAACACTTCTCACCTCCATCTCAGAAGGAAAAAGGAACAAATGAGCCTACTAGCCTGGCCAGCTATATAGGAGCCGGGTCTTTCCCAAAACAAAGGCTCGGAGAGATGCCCAGACTCAGGGCCGTCAGCCCAATACACATGGGTTGGATGGCCCATCACTGACGAGGTGCCCCTGCTTAGAAACAACGGGATTTTCAAAATTGGCGGGAAAGATAGGGGTAGCAAAACTCCCATAAAGGCAGGGTCTTTTCCACTTTATTTTAAGCTTGGAGCTTGGAGTGAAGCTTGGAGCTTGCAGCTTGTATCTAGAGAGAGCCCTCTCTCCCTCTCCCTCTCGCTCCACCAAGAACAATGTACCAGAGGAAGGGGTCGCAGAAGAAGCCGCCAAGACTGAAGACTGGCAGTGGCAGTGACTTCCCACAGCTGAGCTGAGCAAGGAAACCAACTGTGGGTGTGGTGCTGAGCACGATCGCGAGTGCCCCAAGAGGTGGGTGGGGTGGCCTTTTGGCTAAGATCTGCATAACTAACCTGACCAGCCACCATGACGTCCGGGTGGTTCCTCCCTGGTCAGGAAGGTATATGCTTACATTTTTGTAAACAGGAGGTGGGTGGGATTGGTGACCCATCCACCTCCACGGAGGTGTGTGGGGGACCTGACCCATCCACCTCCATGGCACGAACCTGGTATTGCAGTACTTCCAGGAACGGTGCAGTGGCTCTAGGCCTTTTGGCTAAGAGCATTGGCGCAGAGTGATCCTTGACTGGTGCAGGGTGACCTCTGGCGTTTGTGACTTGACAAAGAATTGGAAACGATTGGCTACGAATTTATAAAAAATAAAAAAAATAAAAAATAAAAAATAAAAAAAAAAAAAAAAAGAGGTGGGTGGGGTGGCTTGACCCATCCGCCTCCACGGAGGTGTGTGGGGGACCTGACCCATCCACCTCCATGGCACGAACCTGGTATTGCAGTACTTCCAGGAACGGTGCAGTGGCTCTAGGCCTTTTGGCTAAGAGCATTGGCGCAGAGTGATCCTTGACTGGTGCAGGGTGACCTCTGGCGTTTGTGACTTGACAAAGAATTGGAAACGATTGGCTACGAATTTATAAAAAAAAAAATAAATAAAAAAAAAAATAAATAAAAAAAAAAAGAGGTGGGTGGGGTGGCTTGACCCATCCGCCTCCACGGAGGTGTGTGGGGGACCTGACCCATCCACCTCCATGGCACGAATCTGGTATTGCAGTACTTCCAGGAACGGTGCAGTGGCTCTAGGCCTTTTGGCTAAGAGCATTGGCGCAGAGTGATCCTTGGCGTGTGCAAGGTGACCTCTGGCGTTTGTGATTTGACAAAGAATTGGAACGATTGGCTACGAATTTCAAAAAAAAAAAAAAAAAGTCAGTCAGCAGATATCCCAGGCAAGCTGGGTGAGACTAAGGGCTCAGGATTTTCTCAGAAGTGAAGCTTTTCAGGGCTATTCTGGGGAGGAAGCTTCGACTGGGTAATTTGTTGGTAGGGGTAGAGTTAGAATCCACCAGGGAATTACTGCATGTTACTGGTCTGACTTTGTACTGTATGTATGTTGTTTGTAACCTGGATTTTATTCTCCACAGAGACAGTGATTTCGTTTAGTAGTGCATGTTTTAGCCAGTGTATGTTAGACCAAATAAATATAGGTACGATTTTTCACCGAAGCATTCCTGTCCGTGACTCATTTCATTTACACTCTGAATAATAATTCCCGGGTCGAGAACTTTCGTAAGGCAGGGGGCGATTCGAACCATCCGTCCAGCAATTGGGGTCCAGCCAGCCAGGACACCGGGGCTAACTCCCCTGCTCTTTTTCGCAATAGTGCCGTGGGAACTTTTACGCCCACCTGAGAGGGAAGACGGGACTTCGGTTTAACATCTCATTCGAAAGATGTCGCACACTCCTTGGGGGTAATTTTAACTCTGGTCAATGGAGCAAAATGGGTGATATTGTGTTTTTTATTCATTCATGGGATGTGGGCATCGCTAGCAAGGCCGGCATTTATTGCCCATCCCTAATTGCCCCTTGAGAAGGTGGTGGTGAGCCGCCTTCTTGAACCGCTGCAGTCCGTGTGGTGAAGGTGCTCCCACAGTGCTGTTGGGGAGGGAGTTCCAGGATTGTGACCCAGCGACGATGAAGGAACGGCCGATATATTTCCAAGTCAGGATGGTGTGTGACTGGGAGGGGAACGTGGAGGTGGTGGCGTTCCCATGCGCCTGCTGCCCTTGTCCTTCTAGGCGGTAGAGGTCGCGGGTTTGGGAGGTGCTGCCGAAGAAGCCTTGGCGAGTTGCTGCAGTGCATCTTGTAGATGGTACACACTGCAGCCAGGGGGCGCCGGTGGTGGAGGGAGTGAGTGTTGAAGGTGGTGGATGGGGTGCTAATCAAGCGGGCTGCTTTGTCCTGGATGGTGTCGAGCTTCTTGAGTGTTGTTGGAGATGCACTCATCCTGGCAAGTGGAGAGTATTCCATCACACTCCTGACTTGGGCCTTGTAGATGGTGGAAAGGCTTTGGGGGGTCAGGAGGTGAGACACTCACCGCAGAATACCCAGCCTCTGACCTGCTCTTGTTTGCTCTAACGGTATCTGGACAGGCAGAATGGAGCCAGTCAATGATGAGGAGAATGGTATGTGGTGTACAATGGACAGCTGATTCAACTTCGCCCGGTTTACCATAGTCTACAGTCAACAATTAACTCCCCGTACCTTTCTTATTTGGGCACCACCGTTCTGTCATGCACCGTCGTGCCTGCAAGTGAGCACTCCCACCACTAGATGGAGACTCATGAGCTCCAAAGGCCACAGGTCGCTCCGCCAATGCCGGCAACATCACCGATGCGCTCCGAGAGGAATCCGCATCATCCCGACTTTACCCGTGCCGCGGAAGATCGCTTGCAAAACAGGATTCACGAATTTTCGCGAGAGCTTATTATTGTACAACCTCCCTTGACCTCTGGCAAGCTGCACCACATCCCGGAGAAATTCTCCAACGAAGAAAACAATTTTTTTTTAGTTTATCTTGGTCATGTTTTTTTTCACCCCTGCCACCCCCCCGCCCCCCCCACTCCCAGCAAATTTGCTGATTCGTCAGTTGCAGGCATTCCACGGGACTGCCAGGGGACCTGGGACAATCTCATCAGGAACGATATTCCCAGTCGGTAATGTCGGAGAAAGTTTCAGCCAATTTTTCAGCAGCGCAAGGACCTGGAGCTCTGATTGCATCCCCGAGGATTGGGAGCGGAAATCAGTCATTGGCAACCCGGCTCGATGCTGCAAGATCAGATCTGAACCGCAACTCCTGGAGCAGGAGAGTGAAGCTAATGGAGGGGAGGGGAGGGGGTGAGGGAATGGGCAAGCGGAGGGGAGGAGCAAGGGGAGGGGGGGGGAGGGAATGGGGGAGAGGCAAGGAGAGGGGAGGGGGTGAGGGAATGGGGGAGGGGAGGGGGCTGGGGGAGGGGAGGGGGAGGGGTGAGGGCATGAGGAGGGGTGGGGAGGCTGGAGGGGGGATTGGAGATGGGGGCAAGGATGAGGGAAGGGGGCGCATGTAGGGGAGGGGGCGAGGAAGGGGATGGGATGGGAGGGGGCAGGGGATGGAAGAGGAAGTTGCCATGGTGAAATCTTCAGCTCTCACTGACCAATCTCCCACACAAAAATGAAATCCTCTCTCATTAATATTGAAATTGGTCGGGTTTGTTCGTACTGAGTTGGATTGTCTCGCTCTCTCTCTGTTTTTGACCACGTGAAACCTTCATGCTTTCTGCCACAGTGCAAAAATCAAAGATACGTCCTGCCGATCGCACAGCAAGGCCGAGGCCACTACACCCAAAGACAATGAAGCTTGACAACTTGTTTCCTGAACCGATTAGGTCGTAAATGGATGGAAATAAAACACCCAGTACACCTCACCTCATCATCATAGGCAGTCCCTCAGAATCGAGGAAGACTTGCTTCCACTCCCAAAGTGAGTTCTCTGGTGGCTGAACAGTCCGATACAAGAGCCACAGACCCTGTCACAGGTGGGACAGACATTCGTCGGGGGAAGGGGTGGGTGGGGCTGATTAACCGCACGCTCCTTCCGCTGCCTGCGCCTGACCTCTTCACGCTCGCGGCGTTGAGACTCGAAGAGTTCAACGCCCTCCCGGATGCACTTTCCCCACCTCGGGCGGTCTTCGGCCAGGGTCTCCCAGGTGTCGGTGGGGATGTTGCACTTTACCAGGGAGGCTTTGAGGGTGTCCCTTGTAACGTTTCCGCTGCCCACCTTTGGCTCGCTTACCACGAAGGAGCTCCTCATAAAGCATTTGCTTAGGGAGTCTCGTGTCTGGCATGCGAACTATGTGGCCTGCGCAGCGGAGCTGATCGAGTGTGGTCAGTGCTCCAATACTGGGGATGTTGGCCTGGACGAGGACACTGATGTTGGTGCGTCTGTCCTCCCAGGGGATTTGCAGGATCTTGCGGAAACATCGTTGGTGATATATCTCCAGTAATACCCACCCTCCTGTTTGGATCAGAGGCATGGACGATGTACAGAAGACACACAGTACAGGAGAACGTGTGGCCTTTCCCTCCCTGCTGTCGGCTCCCTGTCTAACGTTGAGGCAGACGGCTGTCACAGTAGCTGAGCTGAAAGGCCTTTCAGCCTCTGGGTTGCCTCTCAAGGGAAGTGAGGGGCGACAGGCCACGGGCTGTCTGGCCAACCTGCGGCTAGTGAGCCTTACCACTGTCTTCATCGCTCCACCATCGGTGGCCGTGCCTTCAGCTGCCTGGGCCCCAAGCTCTGGAACTCCCTCCCTAAACCTCTCCGCCTCTCCCTCCTCTTTGAAAACCGACCACTGTGACTGAGCTTTTGGTTGCCTGCCCTGAGATTTCCTTGCGCGTATCGGTGTCAGAATTTGCTTGATAACGCTCCCGCGAAGCACCTGGAGACCCTTTACAATGTCAAAGGCGCTATATCAATGCAAGCTGTTGTTCTCGTTGCCTCGGCCCCACCTTTAGCGGCCGAGCCTTCAGCCGTTTAGGCCCCAAGCTCTGAAATTCCCTCCCCTTCTCCTCCTTGATCAAGCTCCTTAAAGAAAGACTGTGGGAAACGCGGCAGCCAATCTGCGCACAGCAAGCTCCCACACACAGCAATGTGATAATGACCCAGATAATCTGTTTTTTTATGTTGATTGAGGGATAAATATTGGCCCCAGGACACCGGGGAGAACTCCCCCTGCTCTTCTTCAAAATAGCGCCTTGGGATCTTTTACGTCCACCCGAGAGGGCAGACGGGGCCTGGGTTTAACGTCTCATCCGAAAGACGGATAGAGTCTTTGAGCCTTTAAAATGCGCTTTGACCAAGCTTTTGGTCACCTGTCCGAATAACTCCTAACGTGGCTCGGTGTCAGGTGACGTCCATCATAACGCAGCACACGAGGAGAACATTCAGTCCATCGTGGCTGGCCAGTTAAATGCGGCCTCCAATTCGGATCGAGTCGATGATTGTACTGCAGGAGCAACGACCCTTATTTGACCCTCAGAGCCCCGCAAACACCCGTCGACTAATGTCATGCAGCCCCCCTTTGGCCCATCCCTCAGGATGAACATAAAAACATGACCAATAGGAGCAGGAGTCAGCCATTCGGCCCCTCGAGCCTGCTCCGCCATTCAATGAGATCAGGGCTGATCTTCTACCTCAACTCCACTTTCCTGCACTGTCCTCATATCCCTTGATTCCCTTAATATCCAAAAATCTATTGATCTCTGTCTTGAATATACTCAAAGACTGAGCCTCCACAGCCCTCTGGGGCAGAGAATTCCAAAGATTCACCACCCTCTGAGTGAAGAAATTCCTCCTCATCTCAGTCCTAAATGGCCGACCCCTTATCCTGAGACGGTGACCCCTGGTTCTAGACTCCCCAGCCCGGGGGAAACACTCTCCCTGCATCTATCCTGTCAAGCCCTGTAAGAATTTTTATCTTTCAATGAGATCACCTCCCATTCTTCTAAACTCTAGAGAATATAGGCCTAGTCTACTCAATCTCTCCTCATAGGACAATCCCCCCATCCCAGGAATCAGTCTGGTGAACCTTCGCTACACTCCCTCTATGGTAAGTATATTGTTCCTTAGGTAAGGAGACCAAAACTGTGCACACTACTCCAGGTGTGGTCTCACCAGGGCCCAGATGCAACCGGTCTTTCCGTTATTTCAGAGAAGAATGACAAGATCCATGCCTTCATCACGATCTAGTGCTCCTGGATGTCCTGAGACACCTCTGGGATGTTTCACCATGTTAAAGGCGCCATATAAATGCAAGTTGTTTTTGCCGAATGCGCAGATTTAAATTCATGTCGATAGACCTCCTCCCCCCGGCCCCCCCCCAACCAACCAATAGCCAGGCTGCACCTGCAGTGTCCCTCGCCCAAATCAAGAAATTAGTTATTTGATTCAATCATGGGATGTGGGTGTCGCTGGCAAGGCCGGCATTTATTGCCCATCCCTAATTGCCCCTTGAGAAGGTGGTGGTGAGCCGCCTTCTTGAACCGCTGTAGTCCGTGTGGTGAAGTTGCTCCCACAGCGCTGACTTTGCCGTAGCGGTTTGGTACAACTGAGTGTGTCACTGGGCCATTTCAGAGGGGCAGTTAAGAGTCAACCACATTGCTGTGGGTCTGGAGTCACATATCGGCCAGGCCGGGTAAAGGCGGCAGATTTCCTTCCCTAAAGGGACATTTGTGAACCAGATGGATTTTTATGACAATCCGTTAGTTTCATGGTCACTTTAATGTATGCACGTGAGCATGCTCACAGGTTTGTAGAGCTATTGTTGATTTGAAGGGACTGCTCCTCAAATTCTGGTTGCACTTCAGTCCCGCGCTCCTGATCTTTGGGCCCCCTGTGCGGAGGGGAGCGGGCAGGTCGGAGGGCCTCCTCGTGGGACTGCTCCTGGGCCTGGCCAAGGGGGCTATCAGCCGGTCCAGGCAGCGGGCGGTCGTTCAGCCCGACTGCCTGCCTCTCTTCTGCGGTTACATCCGAGCCAGGGTGTCCCTGGAGATGGAGCACGCGGTGTCCACCAGTACGCTCGCGGCCTTCCGCGAGAGGGGAGCGCCGGAGGGACTGGAGTGCATCATCACCCCCGGCAACCAAATTTTAATTAAATCTAAGGTTCCTTTAAAGTTTTATTTTATAAAGCAATGGTACTAGAAGATGCCTATGCGCGGATTCATGCTCAAAATAGTTGTAGAGCTGTTGCATTGTGAGTGGCTTAGCCAGACTCAATAAAACCCCAGCCAGTTGGGTTCGGGGGATCCACGATGGGGCAGGTGGTTGTGAGCCCGGTGGATGAACTGGTAGAATGTAGTGTGATTGTTCATCATAGGCAGTCCCTCGAAACGAGGATGACTTGCTTCCACGCCAAAAAGGGATGAGTTCACAGGTGTTTCAATGAAGGACCTAATATTCCAGATCCTGAACTACATCCTGAAGGGTGGAAGATGCCTGTGGATGGATTTTTTTAACGTGGGGTGACCGTTGCACACCAGCCACCACACGGGCTTGACAGAGCTCGGTCTTGGTCCAGTGGCAAGGGTTAACCAGGACGACTGGAGACCTGCTCTGCTGCACGGACCTAGTGCGCCCACATATCGCACAGTGTGGGCTGGGCCCGTGCTGCCCCTGGGCCCTCGGCTCCTCTGTGCCCCGATCTTGCGCCTCTCCTGGGCCCCGCTCACATCCCTCTACGAACTCTCGCCGCTCCTTCGCCCCGACCTCGCCGCTCCTGCTGTACCTGCCCGCACTGCAGTCAGCCGTCGCCCTCCTGCAGCAGCGCGCACTGCTCCCTGCCGTGGTATACCGCCGCGCGCTGCTCCCTCTAATGGCCCCGACCTGCTGATGGTCTCGCAGGCCGGGACCGTGCCGATTTCCACAATGTCTCAAACCTTTATTAATAAACCAACTGGTTCTTAATAGCAATGTGTTGCTATGAATTCTTAAGCAAAAAACCCATGAAGCAAATACATTGCAGTCACCATTATTTATACTGTTATATTCCAGCTTTATTTAATTAACTGGATTTAAATTCCCCAGCTGCCGTGGAAGGATTTGAACTCACGTCTCAGGATCATTAGTCCCGGCCTGTGGATTACTAGCCCAGTAACATAAACAATATGTTACCCTTCCCATTAAAATGGATTCTTCCCATTACAGTGATTGTTTTAAAAAAGGTCTTCGGGTCTCCCATGGTTACCAACATTCTGCTGCACGGGCCTAGTGCGCGCACGTATCGCAGTGTGGGCCGGACCGTGCTGCCCCTGGGCCCCGATCACAATCCCTCCACAGTCTCTCGCCGCTCCTTCGCCCCCTGACCTCGCCGCTCCTGCTGTACCTGCCCCACGCTCCAATCACCGACCTGGACCTTGGTGACGTCACTCTTCACAGCCGTCGCTCTCCTGCGCTGTATCGCGCCGTGGTACGCTGCTACAGTGCCCAAGGCCACCCCTTGCTGCTCCTTTTATGACCCCGACCTGCCGCTGATGTTCCCTCGCAGGTCGGGGCCTGCATGATGATGATGATGATGAAGATGATGGTGGTTTTCCAATGACAATGCATTGTCCTCTGACTAAAGTGGCTCTCTGCTTAAGTGTGGCCTGTGTTAGAGTCAGCCGTGGCTCAGTGGGCAGCACTCTCTTGCCTCTGAGTCTGAAGGTTGTGGGTTCAAGTCCCACTCCAGAGACTTGAGCACGTAAATCTAGGCTGACACTCCTAGTGCAATGCTGAGGGAGCGCCGCACTGTCGGAGGGCCGTCTTTTGGGTGAAACGTTGAGCCCTATCTGCTCTCTCAGGTGGATGTAAAAGGTCCCGCGGCCACTATTGTGAAGAAGAGCAGGGGGAGTTATCCCCGGTGTCCTGGGGCTAATATTTATCCCTCAATCAACATAACAAATAAACAGATGATCTGCTCATTATCACATTGCTGTTTGTGGGAGCTTGCTGTGCGCAAATTGGCTGCCACATCATCCAGGGAATGTCACAACAGGTTTACATTGAATCATGGAATGGTTACAGCACAGAAGCAGGCCGATTTGCGCACAGCAAGCTCCCACAAACAGCAATGTGATAATGATCAACAACAGTGACCACACTCCAAAAAGTACTTCAGTGGCTGTAAATCGCTTTGAGACATCCGGTGGTCGTGAAAGGTGCTATATAAATGCAAGCCTTTCTTTCCTTCTGTTCCACTAGGCCCCTCAAGTCTAACTGCTATAAACAGACACATCCTGAGGCGCATTAGAGTTTAATTGTCGTTAATGAGGGAAGCTTGCAGATGGCCAAACATTTGCGAGTTTCTGGCTCCGTGTCAATCTGCACCAAGAGACATTGGCTTCCTCTCTCTTTTCTTTATACTTCATTGACACTTCTGGTCTGTTGTACACTCAAGTCACTTTAGTTTGTCTGCTTGTGCCAGGTCTCTCAACCGAATGTCATCATCATCACAGGCAGTTCTTCGGAATCGAGGAAGACTTGCTTCCACTCCCAAAGTGAGTTCTTTGGTGGCTGAACAGTCCAATACGAGAGCCACAGACCCTGTCACAGGTGGGACAGATATTCATCGAGGGAAGGGGTGGGTGGGACTGGTTTGCCGCGCGCTCCTTCCGCTGCCTGCGCCTGACCTCTTCACGCTCTTTGCGTTGAGATTCGAAGAGCTCAGCGCCCTCCCAGATGCACTTTCTCCACCTCGGGCGTTCTTGGGCCAGGGTCTCCCAGATGTCAGTGGTGATGTCGCACTTCACCAGGGAGGCTTTGAGGGTGTCCTTGTAACGTTTCCGCTGTCCACCTTTGGCTCATTTACCACGAAGGAGCTCCGCATAAAGCATTTGCTTCGGGAGTCTGGTGTCTGGCATGCGAACTACGTGGCCTGCCCAGCGAAGCTGATCGAGTGTGGTCAGTGCTTCAATACTGGGGATGTTAGCCTTGGGCGAGGACACTGATGTTGGTGTGCCTGTCCTCCCAGGGGATTTGCAGGATCTTGTGGAGATCCTCAGTTCCTCACGTTGAGTGTCAGCTGTGGCTCAGTGGGTAGCACACTTGCCTCCTGAGTCAAAAGGTTGGGGGTTCAAGTCCCACTCCAGAGACTTGAGCATAAGAATCTAGGCCGACACTCGCAGTGCAGTGCTGAGGGAGTGTTGTACTGTTGAAGGTGCTGTCTTTCAGTTGAGATTTTTAACTGAGGGGCCCATCTGCTCTCTCAGGTGAGTAACAACTTGTATTTATATAGCGCCTTTAACGTAATGAAACATCCCAAGGTGCTTCACAGGAGTATTATGAGATAAAATATTTCACGCTGAGCCGCACAAGAAGAAATTAGGGCACCCAAAAGCTTGGTCAAAGAGGTCGGTTTTAAGGAGCGTCTTAACGGAGGAAAGAGAGGTAGAGAGGTGGAGAGGTTTAGGGAGGGAGTTCCAGAGCTTGGGGCCCAGGCAACAGAAGGCACGGCCACCAATGGTGGAGCGATTATAATTAGGGATGCTCAAGAGGGCAGAATTAGAGGAGCGCAGACATCTCGGGGGGGGGGGGGGTGGGGGCGGGGTTTGTGGGGCTGGAGGAGATTACAGATGTAAAAGATCCCACAAGACTATTTTGAATAAGAGCAGGGGAATCTTCCCTGGTGTCTCAATCGAAAGACACCACCTCCGATAATGCAGGGCTCCCTCAGCACTGCACTTGGGAGCCACAGCCTGGATTTTGTGCTCAAGTCCCTGGAGTGGGGCTCAAACCCACAAACTCTTTGAGCCAGGGGTGAGAGTGCGCTGCCCACTGAACCACGGCTGCCACCGACATGTCCGCGATCATTTGGAACACGTAACAAAATCCAAATTTATCACGCAGCGGAAGCAGCCACAGCGGCAAAGGCCAAGCGTGTCCTGCGCTCCCAGGTGCCTGGAGGGCTCCTCGTGGCAAGTATCACCATGGCAATGCACTCTGAGACTCAGCAGGTCGGCAAAGACAGCAACAGCGACAAAGCAAACAACATTTGACACGTCTTGTCCGTACAAACCGGGTTACGACAGAGACATAACGACCAGCTTACATATTCATGAGATGGCTTTTTTTTTGTCTGTTGTGGTTATCAGTTGAGGGATGTCATTGTTAGGAATTTGGAAACAGACTCGCATTAATGGGAGTCACCTCCACACAGCAAAGGCCCAGGTTCTGGCACAGACACAGATTAAATGACCTGTCGTATGGGCAAGTTTCAGCTGCAATATGTACAGAGTGCAAAGCTTGCCGGGGGATTTTGTTCCCGGCTTGTTGCCGATTTTCCCCAGAGTGAGGGTAAATAGTTGCACAGGGCTGTTATTGTGTTCGAGCTCACGCAGGCCTAGACTTCCTCCCACCTTATATAGGCCAAGAACTCCCCCAGCACAGGCTTCAATCTCCTCCCACCTTGAATAGGCCAAGAACTCCCCCAGCACAGGCTTCAATCTCCTCCCACCTTGTATAGGCCGAGAACTCCCCCAGCACAGGCTTCAATCTCCTCCCACCTTGTATAGGCCGAGAACTCCCCCAGCACAGGCTTCAATCTCCTCCCACCTTGTATAGGCCGAGAACTCCCCCAGCACAGGCTTCAATCTCCTCCCACCTTGTATAGGCCCAGCTCTTCCCCCAGCACAGACCTAGACTTCCTCCCACTTTGTAAAGGCCCAGCTCTTCCCCCAGCACAGACCTAGACTTCCTCCCACTTTGTACAGGCTGAGAACTCCCCCAGCACAGGCCTCGATGATAAGACATAAGATAAGAATTAGGAGCAGGAGGAGGCCATTTGGCCCCTCGAGCCTGCTCTGCCATTCAATGATCGTGGCTAATCTGATCTTGGCCTCAACTCCACTCTCCTGCCCACTTCCCATAACCCTCGACTCCCTTATCGTTCAAAAATCTGTCTATCACCACCTTAAATATATTCAATGACCCAGCCTCCACAGCTCTCTGGGGCAGAGAATTGCAAAGATTCACGACCCTCAGAGAAGAAATTCCTCCTTATCTCCATTTTAAATGGGCGACCCCTTATTCTGAAACTATGGTCCACAGTTCTAGATTCTCCCACGAGGGGAAACATCCTCTCTGCATCTACCCTGTCAAGCCCCCTCAGAATCTTATACGTTTCAATAAGATCACCCCTCATTCTACTAAACTCCAATGAGTGCAGGCCCAACCTGCTCAACCTTTCTTCATAAGACAACCCTTTCATCTCAGGAATCAACCTCGTGAACCTTCTCTGAACTGCCTCCAGTGCAAGTATATCCCTCCTTAAACAAGGAGACCAAAGCTGCACGCAGTACTCCAGGTGTGGTCTCACCAAAGCTCTCTACAGCTGTAGTAGGACTTCCCTGCTTTCATACTCCATGCCCCCTTGTAACCTCTTCCCAATCCGTACAGGCCTGGCTCTCCCTTCACCTCGGCACAAGCCAAGCCTAACCCCCAACAGCTCGGTACAGGCTGAGCTCTCCTGCCCTGCCCTGCCCCCACCCCACCCCACCCCGACTTCCCAGCATGGGCTGAGGGTCTGCCCACCACTACGCAACATAAGCTTTCCCTCCCCTGTGCTGCCCAGGACAGCAGTGCGGTATACCTATTGCTGCTCGGTACAAACCTACCCCCACTATGGAGTCACGCACATGCTTCAGCGGAGTTGGGGTGCCTGGATGAGTTGCAGCTCCAACAATACCCAAGAGGCTCGACACCATCCAGGACAAAGCAGCCCGCTTGATCGGCACGCTACGCACCGCCTTCAACACTCACTCCCTCCACCACCGGCGCCCCCTGGCTGCAGTGTGTACCATCTACAAGATGCGCTGCAGCAACTCGCCAAGGCTTCTTCGGCAGCACCTCCCAAACCCGCGACCTCTACCCCCTAGAAAGACAAGGGCAGCAGGCGCATGGGAATACCATCACCTCCACGTTCCCCTCCCAGTCACACACCATCCCGACTTGGAAATATATCGGCCGTTCCTTCATCGTCGCTGGGTCACAATCCTGGAACTCCCTCCCCAACAGCACTGTGGGAGCACCTTCACCACACGGGACTGCAGCGGTTCAAGAAGGCGGCTCACCACCACCTTCTCAAGGGGCAATTAGGGATGGGCAATAAATGCCGGCCTTGCCAGCCCACATTCTTGGAACGAATAATTTTAAAAGTGTGAGGCCTCAGCTGGATATTGTGGACAATTCTAGGCATCACACTGCAGGGAAGATGTAAAGGCCTTAGAAAGGGGACAGAGGAGATTGACCAGGGTGTTGCCAAGGATGAGGGAGTTAAGTTAAGAGGCGAGCTGGGAAAAGTGGGGACTGTTCTCCTTGGAACAGAGAAGGTTAAGAGGTTTCAAGATGATGAGAGGCTTTGCTAGAGTAGATCGATAAATCTATTCCCTCGGGCGATTAGGTCAATGAGGGGTCATAGATCATTGGCAAAAGATCTGGAGGGAAGACGAGGAGAATATTTTTCGGAGAGTTGTCAGGGTCTAGAACGCACTGTCTATAAAGATGGTGGGAGCGGATTCCATGAATAATTTTAGAAAGGATTCGGACAGGTAGCTGAGGATAAGGAACTTACAGGGTTACGGACAAAGAGAGAGGGTGTGGGATTGCTCTTTCATAGAGCCAGCACGGGCACGATGGGCTGAATGGCCTCCTTCTGTACTTTGTTTCTATCATTCTATGATTTACAACTTCCCAATAAGCTATGCAGTTATTCCAGGTGTTGCCTCTAACTCCGTGTCTGTCCCCATGGTATAAACAGGGCAAATCCACAATACACTGCACTGCTTACAGTTCATTGGACGTGGTCCTACAAAGTTGCTGTACCTGCCCTGGGAGTGTTTGATAGGACAGTGTAGAGGGAGCTTTACTGTGTATCTAACCCCGTGCTGTACCTGCCCTGGGAGTGTTTGATGGGACAGTGTAGAGGGAGCTTTACCCTGTATCTAACCCCGTGCTGTACCTGCCCTGGGAGTGTTTGATGGGACAGTGTAGAGGGAGCTTTACTCTGTATCTAACCCAGTGCTGTGCCTGCCCTGGGAGTGTCTGATGGGACAGTGTAGAGGGAGCTTTACTCTGTATCTAACCTCATGCTGTGCCTGCCCTGGGAGTGTTTGATGGGACAGTGTAGAGGGAGCTTTACTCTGTATCTAACCCCGTGCTGTGCCTGCCCTGGGAGTGTTTGATGGGACAGTGTAGAGGGGGGAGCTTTACTCTGCATCGATTATCTGGTCATTTGTTTCATTACTGTCTGTGGGAGCTTGCTGTGCAATGCTTTGCCATGCCCTGTGTCTCTACTTTGCAACAGAGACTCCATGTTAAAGGTACTTCACTGGCTGTGAAGCACTTAAGGACCTCCTGAAAGGTCAGTGAAGTGTGCTGTCGAACTGCCTTCTTTCCTTCTCATACCAGAGATCCTCCCTCAGCCATTAACATCTACCCTACACTTCCAGCATAAGGCAGGAGTGAGAGGAATGCGAGAAAGAATTTGGGGAATAAATATATCTAAATAATTCACAGCTCTGCGTTGCCTGATCTATCAGTCTCCGAGCCACTTTGGTTCACAGTCCCCTCTGGACTCGCCTGACCCACTTTGTGATTATGATGTACAACTCTCCCTTCTTTTATCCGTCGCAGCAAACCCGGTCTTAATTGCCGCAGATTCTCCTCCTTCTGCTCGAAGGTGGTGCTCTGCGTCTGGGTAGCACTTTGATAAGAGCTTTCATCAGGCAGAGGGTAAGTCAGGGTTACAGGACCAAGGCGGGTAGATGGGGCTAAGATACACATCAGCCAGGATCGAATGGAAAGCCAGAATAGTCTCAAGGGGCTGAATGGCCTCCTCCTGTTTCCTATGTTCCTACAGTTAGAAGACTGTATGTCTTAAGCTCAAACTGTTGTGACCTCGGTCTCTCTATTGTAACTCCAGAGTGCAGAAGTAGCATGGTAGACTGCCTTTTATACCTGCTTGCCCAGGGTGTGCAGGTGACCCTTGGGTCTCCCACAGGCGCGGCCCCTGGTGGCAAGTCTTACACATTGGTAATGTTTACATGCATAACAGAAACAATGTCCCCAGTTACCTAGTGGGGTAAGACCCAGATACAGGTTTTATCAGTGTCAAGCTCCTGGAGTGGGACTTGAACCCACAACCTTCTGACTCAGAGGCGAATGTGCTGCCCACTGAGTCACAGCTGACACTGTGATCATCCAGTGACATAACCATCATCATAGGCGGTCCCTCGTATCGAGGATGACTTGCTTCCACGCCGAAAAGAGAGGAGTTCACAGGTGTTTCAATGAAGGACCTAATATTCCAGATCCCGAACTACATCCTGAAGGGTGGAAGATGCCTGTGGGTGGATTTTCTTTTTAACGTTGCACACCAGCCACCACACGGGCTTGACAGAGCCAGGTCTTGGTCCAGTGGCAAGGGTTAACCAGGACGACTGGAGACCAGCTCTGCTGCACGGACCTAGTGTGCACAACATATCGCACAGTGTGGGCTGGGCCCGTGCTGCCCCTGGGGCCCTCGCCTCTCCTGGGCCCCGATCACATCCCTTTACGAACTCTCGCCGCTCCTTCGCCCCGACCTCGCCGCTCCTGCTGTACCTGCCCGCGCTGCAGTCAGCCGTCGCCCTCCTGCAGCAGCGCGCGCTGCTCCCTGCCGTGGTATACCGCCGCACACTGCTCCCTCTAATGGCCCCGGCCTGCTGATGGTCTCGCAGGCCGGGGCCGCGATGATTATGCTACTGTTCCCACTAATGTGGTGAAGGTGCTCCCACAGTGCTGTTAGGGAGGGAGTTCCAGAATTTTAACCCAGCGACGATGAAGGAACGGCCGATATATTTCCCAATACAGTGTTCCCATGCGCCTGCTGCCCTGGTCCATCTCAGCGGTGGAGGTCGCGGGTTTGGGGGCTGCTGCCATATCACAATATATACGCTTTCCGCCAACGTTCCTATTAAGCCGCATGGCCGGGCAACGGTCTGGAGGTCCCGAGCAGCCGGCTCGCTGCTTCTTGAATGGGAAAAACGCACGTGTGCCGAGATTTGGATGGGATGCGTTAAAGGGGCCATGCGCCCCACAAGAAAGGAATTTGCGTGAACATTGCTCTCCATCTCACCCAAAAGTCAGGTGAGCAAGAAAGGGGTGACCGAGGTGACCCACCTGAGGGTCGGCAACGTCCGTGGAACCGCAGCCCGGGGTGGGCTGGGAGGGGGGAGGTGTGGGGGGGGGGGGTGCGGGGGGAAGAGAGGGGAGGAAAAATTGCGGGGGGGGGCGGTGGGGAATGGGGAAAAGAACAGGAGGCGTATGGAATTCAAATCAGCTTGAATCCAGGGAGGATGCAATATGGCAGGCACGAGCCAGAGAGGGCTGAGCATGTTCACCACCAACAGAGCCTGGCAGCAAGTCAGAGCAGACGTCACTTTGATACTGGGTCAAGGTCGGGTGCGGTGAATTGAGTTGGCAGCATGATACAACAATGCTGGCATCAATAGGCACTCAATCTAGTCCAACTAGGACCAGCTTGTGGCCTTGAATTTACAAAATAATCTTTGCTCAAGTAAAACAACCACCTCAACGGACAATTAGGGACGTGAATTACGGACACGACAGAAACACGGAAGAGCTTTTCTTCCAGCCCCCAAGTCGATTAGCTCGTCGCTGACCCAATCGCTTCTGCGCAGAGATTAACCTGCTTCCCCTCTCCAAAATAGTCTCCGCAAACTGCGCGACTAGTTCCACTGGCAGCTGGCACGGGCAGAGAAACACACACGCATCCTTTGGGTCCCTCCCTGTGCAACTGGGCACAGTTCCTGTTTATCCAGCAAGGGTAAGGGTCACTCCTTGTGCAACTGGACAGAGCTCCTGTACATTCAGCAGGTTAAGGGTCACTCACTGTATAACTGGACAGAGTCCCTGTTTATTCAGCAGGCCGGGGCCATTGGAGGGAGCAGCGTGCGGTGGTATACCGCTGCAGGGAGCAGCGCGTGCTGCTGCAGGAGGGCGACGGCTGCGAAGCCAGGTCACTGATCGCAGTGCGGGCAGGCACAGTAGGAGGGGCGAAGGAGCGGCGAGAGTTTGTAGAGGGAAGTGACCGGGGCCCAGGAGAGGCGCGAATCTGGGGCCCAGAAGAGGCGAGGGCCCAGGGGCAGCACGGGCCCAGCCCACACTGTGCGATATGTGTCCACACTCAGTCTGTGCAGCAGAGCTGGTCTCCAGACGTCCTGGTTAACCCTTGCCACTGGACCAAGACCTCGCTCTGTCAAGCCCGTGTGGTGGCTGGTGTACAACGGCCACCACACGTTAAAAAAATCCACGCACAGGCATCTTCCACCCTTCAGGATGTAGTTCGGGATCCGGAATATTAGGTCCTTCATTGAAACACCTGTGAACTCATCCTTTTTGGCGTGGAAGCAAGTCATCCTCAATACGAGGGACTGCTTATGATGATGATGGTCACTCCCTGTAACTGAATAGAGTCCCTGTTTATCCAGCAGGGTAAGGGTCACTCACTGTATAACTGTATGGAGGTGTTCTCTCTCTCTCTCTCTCTTTCTCTCTCTCTCTCTCTCGCTCGAGTGGATCAATGAGTTCTGCTATCACTGACGGAACATTTCTGTACTGCAAGTCAGCATCTATATTGGCTGGATAAGATATTAACTTGAGAGTGTAAAATGATTTTCTTTGGCGCATTAGGATGAAGGATGTCAGAGCTGGTGAAAGGCGTATTTTTCAGTGTTATTTTACTCCCGGGTCAATGGCAGCACAGATTAGCTGTACAGTAAATCTCCCTCTGTGTTGCCCAATCAAACACCACTGTATAGCACAGGCACGATGGGCCGAATGGCCTCATTCTGTGCTGTATTATTCTATGGCACACAGGAGATTTACCAGGATGTTGCCTGGACTAGTCAATTTTAGCGACGAGTGAAGATTGGATAGGCTGGGGTTGATATCTTTGGAACAGAGGAGGCTGAGGGGAGACCTTGTTGAGGTGTATAAAATTATGAGGGGCCGAGATAGAGTGGATAGGAAGGACCTATTTTCCTGAGCAGAGGGGTCAACAACCAGGGGCATTACAGAGGGACCTAGGGGTACTTGTGCATGACACACAAAAAGTTAGTATGCAGGTACAGCAAGTGATCAAGAAGGCAAATGGAATGTTGGCCTTTATTGCAAGGGGGATGGAGTATAAAAGCAGAGAAGTCCTGCTACAACTGTACAGGGTATTGGTGAGGACACACCTAGAGTACTGCGTACAGTTTTGGTCTCCATATTTAAGGAGGGACATACTTGGTAGTTCAGAGACCGTTCACTCGGTTGATTCCTGAGATGACTTATGAAGAAAGGTTGAGGCAGTGAGTTCCAGACCCCCACCATCCTCTGGGTGAAAATATTCCCCCTCAAAACCTCCTACCAATCACTTTAAATAAGAACACAAGAAATAGGAGCAGGAGTAGGTCACTTGGCCCCTCGAGCCTGCTCTACCATTCAATAAGATCATGGCTGATCTGATCATGGATTCAGCTCCACTTCCCCGCCCGCTCCCCATAACCCTTGATTCCCTTATCGCTCAAAAATCTGTCTATCTCCGCCTTAAATATATTCAATGTCCCAGCCTCCATAGCTCTCTGGGACAGAGAATTCCATAGATTTGCAACCCTCTGAGAGAAGAAATTCCTCCTCATCTCTGTTTTAAATGGGTGGCCCCTTATTCTACGACTATGTCCCCTAGTTTTAGTTTCCCCCATGAGTGGAAATATCCTCTCTGTATCCACCTCATTATCTTATATGTTTCAATAAGATCACCTCTCATTCTTCTGAACTCCAATGTGTATAGGTCCAACCTACTCAACCTATCCTCATAAGTCAACCCCCTCATCTCCGGAACCAACCTAATGAAGAACAGGAGATATATTGCCAAGGAGCAATCAAAACCAGATATTAAGGGAATCAAGGGATGAAGAGATCGGGCGGGAAAGTGGAGTTGAGGTCGAAGATCAGCCATGATCTTATTGAATGGCGGAGCAGGCTCGAGGGGCCGAGTGGTCCTGCTCCTAATTCTTATCTAAAACGAAACGTTTATTGATTGTCTACCTTCGTCCGGTGTTCAGAGTTCCTCCAGCGCCACCCCCCGGCCCCCGCAAGCATTCCTGGAGGCTACTCAATCCCCATTGGATCCAAGGGATTGGAAACAGCTGCCAACTTCTTGTACGAGCGCATGAAGCAGTTGTCATTTCCACGAGGTCTCCTCACTTCCTGCTCCTCGGGTGCTGAGCAGATGGAGAGTCTGTTTCAGCTCACGACGAGCCCTTGCTCTGTGCGAGCAGCGTCACAGCCGTAGTCTGTCGGAGGCATCCGGGCAGCGCACCTCCCCACGGCAGGTTTACCTCATAAGAACGTCAGAAATAGGAGCAGGAGTCGGCCATACGGCCCCTCGAGCCTGCTCCGCCATTTAATACAATCATGGCTGATCCGATCATGGACTCAGCTCCACTTCCCCGCCCCCTCCCCATAACCCCTTATCCCCTTATCGATTAAGAAACTGTCTATTTCTGTCTTAAATTTATTCAATGTCCCGGCTTCCACAGCTCTCTGAGGCAGCGAATTCCACAGATTTACAACCCTCTGAGAGAAGAAATTCCTACTCATCTCTGTTTTAAATGGGTGGCCCCTTATTCGAAGATCATGCCCTCTAGTTCTAGTCTCCCCCATCAGTGGAAACATCCTCTCTGCATCCACCTTGTCAAGCCCCCTCATAATCTTATACGCTTCGACAAGGAAGTTACGACGGTCCTGTATAAAACACTGGCTTGGCCTCAACTGGAGTACTGCGTTCAATTCTGGGCACTGCACTTTAGGAAGGATGTGAAGGCCTTAGAGAGGGTGCAGAAAAGATTGACAAGAATAGTTCCAGGGATGAGGGACTTCAGTTACGGGGATAGACTGGAGAAGCTGGGGTTGTTCTCCTTGGAGCAGAGAAGGTTGAGAGGAGATTTGATCGAGGTGTTCAAAATCATGAGGGGTCTGGACAGAGTAGAGAGAGAGAGAGAAACTGTTCCCATTGGTGGAAAGGTCGAGAACCAGAGGGACACAGATTTAAGGCGATTGGCCAAAAGCGACACGAGGAAAACCCTTTTTTGCGCAGCGAGTGGTTAGGATCTGGAATGCGCTGCCTGAGAGGGTGGTGGAGGCAGACTCAATCATGGCTTTCAAAAAGGGAGTTGGATAAGTACCTGAGGGAAAAAGGTTTGCAGGGCTACGGGGAAAGGGCGGGGGAGGGGGGGGGGGGGCGGGGAGGGAGTGGGACTGGCTGAGAGTCAGCACGGGCACGACGGGCCGAATGGCCTTCTGCACTGTGGCCATTCTGTGATTCTGGATGAGCATCGTCCAACATGCAAGTCAGGGATGCCCTTCGGCCCCCCCCCCCCCCCACCCCGAGCCCCCCCCCCCCGAGCAGAGAGCAACCCTCCCTCACCTCCGCCCTGGGACACGGATGATGTGTGTGCTCGTGTGTGTGTGTGTGTGTGTGTGTGTGTGACTTGGAGGGGAACTCGGGAGGTGACAGCGACCCCACGCGGGGTCCGGGAGGCGCTGCGCTCCGTCACGAACACTGCTCAGGCACCATGAGCGCTGGCAACACACTGCAGCCAGGGGGCGCCGGTGGTGGAGGGAGTGAGTGTTGAAGTTGGCGGACGGGGTGCCGATCAAGCGGGCTGCTTTGTCCTGGATGGTGTCGAGCTTCTCGAATCGAGCTGCACCTGTTCTGGCCTGACTTGTGCCTTGTGGAAAGGCTTTAGGGAGTCAGGAGGTGAGACACTTGCCACAGATTACCCAGCCTCTGAATTGTTCCAGTGGCCACGGCATTTATGTGGCTGGTTCAGTTGAGTTTGTGCTCGAGTGTGTGACCCCCAGGGATGTTGATGGTGGGGGGGGAAAATATTGAACGTCAAGGGGGCGGTGGTTAGACTCTCGCTTGTTGGGGATGGTCATTGCCTGGCACTTGTGTGGCGCGAATGTTACTTGCCACTTATCAGCCCGAGCCTGAATGTTGTCCAGGTCTTGCTGCATGCGGGCACGGACTGTTCCATTATCTGAGGGGTTGCGAATGGAACTGAACACTGTTCAGTCCTCAGCGAACATCCCCACTCCTGACCTTATGATGGAAGGAAGGCCATTGATGAAGCAGCTGAAGATGGTGGGGCCTAGGGCACTGCCCTGAGGAACTCCTGCAGCGATGTCCTGGGGCTGGCATGATTGACCCCCAACCACCACAACCATCTTCCTTTGTGCTGGGTATGACTCCAGCCAGTGGAGAGTTTTCCCCCTGATTCCCATTGACTTCAGTTTTACTCGGGCTCCTTGATGCCACACTCTGTCAAATGCTGCCTTGATGTCAAGGGCAGTCACTCTCACCTCACCTCAATTGCTACGTAGGAAATGTGGCAGCCATTTAGTGCACAGCACATGTCCACGGACAGCAAAAGAGTGACCAGTTAATCTGCTTTTGGCTGACAGGGAGAACTGTATTCCAGGACTGTGGGAGACCTCATCTCTGTGTAATGTCATGGGATCTTTGACATCCAGCTGAACAGGGAGACAGGGTTAGTTATCTCAACAACAACATGTATTTATATAGCAGCTTTGTGAGAAGTCCCAAGGCGCTTTACAGGAGTATTATGAGATTTTTGTAAAGTGACACTGAGCCACATAAGTAGAAATTAGGGCAGGCGACCAAAAGCTGGGTCAAAGAGGTGGGTTTTAAGGAGCGTCTTGAAGGAGGAAAGAGGGGTAGAGAGGCGGAGAGGTTTAGGGAGGGCGTTCCAGAGCTTGGGGCCCAGGCAACAGAAGGCACGGCCACCGATGGTGGAGCGATTATAATCAGGGATGTTCAGGAGGGCAGAATTAGAGGAGCGCAGATATCTCGGGGGGGGGGTTTGTGGGGCTGGAGGAGATTACAGAGATAGGGAGGGGGCGAGGGCCATGGAGGGATTTGAAAACAAGGATGATAATTTTGAAATCTCACTCAGAGCACTCGTACACTGCAAACATGTGGGTGAGTTCTGAAGTGGTATTTGACCCCATGACCTTGTGACACGGGGGGGGGGGGAGGGGGGGGGTGAAGGGGGAGGCGAGGCCCCACTGACTGAGCTCTCTCAGGTGGACGTAAAAGATCCCACGGCACTATTTTGAAGAGCAGGGGGAGTTATCCCCGGTGTCCTGGGACCACTATTTATCCCTCAATCAACATAAAAAAAAACAGATAATCTGGGTCATTATCACATTGCTGTGTGTGGGAGCTTGCTGTGCGCAAATTGGCTGCTGCATTTCCCAGTGACTGCACTCCAAAAGTACTTCATTGGCTGCAACCAGGGGTCACAGTCTAAGGATAAGGGGTAAGCCATTTAGGACCGAGATGAGGAGAAACTTCTTCACCCAGAGAGTGGTGAACCTGTGGAATTCCCTACCGCAGAAAGTTATTGAGGCCAATTCACTAAATATATTCAAAAAGGAGTTAGATGTAGTCCTTACTACTAGGGGGATCAAGGGGTATGGCGAGAAAGCAGGAATGGGGTACTGAAGTTGCATGTTCAGCCATGAACTCATTGAATGGCGGTGCAGGCTCAAAGGGCCGAATGGCCTACTCCTGCACCTATTTTCTACGTTTCTATGTAAAGAGACATCCGGTGGTCGTGAAAGGCGCTATATAAATGCAAGTCTTTCTTTCTTTTAATTTGATTGAAAAAGAAACAAAAGGCTTGCATCCACGTCACGCCTTTCGCAACCCCACGACATCCCAAAGTGCTTTGCCAAGTACTTTTTTTGTTGTCACTTCTGTGACGTAGGGGAAGCAAGGCTGCCACGTTGCGCACGGCAAGCTCCCGCGAACAGCGACGCGCTCATGACCAGATAACGTGCTTTCTTTGAGGCGTTGGGCAGGACACTGAGGAGAACGCCCCATCCCGCCGTCGACAAGAGTGCCGCGCAAGATTCCCGGCAAGCTGCGCGGGCCGCTCACCGGCTTTCAAAATGGAAGAAACCGCGCGTGCACGGGCATTTAGAGTGGGCCGCGCAGCCAATTAAAGGGACCACGAGCCCCACCAAAGCAAACGGGCATCGGCGCCACGTGCATCTTTTACGTCCACCTGAGAGGGCAGACGTGGGGCCTCGGTTTAACGTCTCCTTTGAAAGGCGGCACCCCTGACAGTGTGGCGCTCCCTCACCACGGCACTGGGAGCGTCCTTAGGATTTTGAGGTCAAATCTCCAGAGGGGGAACCTGGGAGGTGGGTGCGCTGGGGGCGGGGGAGGGAGTGTTACCCACATGGCCACGGCTGACTCGGATTGGACGGCGACAGTGGATTATGCAGGCAGAGATTTTATTCAGTCCCTGCACATTCTGTCGGATGTAGAACCAACAGCTACAGCTATATATAGAGTATATTTAGCATAGCACAACGGTCTGAGATCCAGGAGTTCTCACCTGTCCATAGCACAGTGTACCCGTGTCTGAAATACTAATCAGGTGATGCACAGTATTGACGACCAATATTTCAAACTTCTTACACGTATCTTAATACATTGGCACAAAACACTTGTACAAACACGTGTACGCAAGTTCTACATAAAACACCACCTCTGTAACATCACCCATCTCCGTCCCTTGCCTCAGCTCATCTGCTGCTGAAGCCCTCGTCCATGCCTTTGTTGCCTCCAGACTTGACTATTCCAACGCACTCCTGGCCGGCCTCCCACATTCTACCCTACGTAAACTAGAGGTGATCCAAAACTCGACTGCCCTGTGTCCTAACTCGCACCAAGTCCCGCTCACCCATCACCCCCTGTGCTCGCCGACCTACAGTGGCTCCCGGTTAAGCAACGCCTCGATTTCAAAATTCTCATCCTTATTTTCAAATCCCTCCGGGGCCTCACCCCTCCCTATCTCTGTAATCTCCTCCAACCCCTCAACCCCGAGATGTCTGCGCTCCTCTAATCCTGCCCTCCTGAACATCCCTGATTATAATCGCTCCACCATTGGTGGCCGTGCCTTCTGTTGCCTGGGCCCCAAGCTCTGGAACTCCCTCCCTAAACCTCTCCGCCTCTCTACCTCTCTTTCCTCCTTCAAGACGCTCCTTAAAACCTACCTCTTTGACCAAGCTTTTGATCACCTGCGCTAATTTCTACTTATGCAGTTCGGTGTCAAAAGTTTTTTAATTTCATAATGCTGAAGCGCCTTGAGACGTCGCACAATGTTAAAGGCGCTATATAAATACAAGTTGGTGTTGTTGTACAGCACAGAAACTGGCCATTCGGCCCAACCAGTCCATGCCGGCGTTTATGCTCCACTCGAGCCTCCTCCCGTCTTTCCTCATCTAACTCTATCAGCATAACCCTCTATTCCCTTCTCCCTCATGTGTTTATCCAGCCTCCCCTTAAATACATCGATACTATTTGACTCAACCCGTCCCTGTGGCAGCGAGTTCCACATTCTCACTGCTCTCCGGGTAAAGAAGTTTCTCCTGAATTCCCCATTGGATTTCTTGGTGACTGTCTTATATTGATGGCCTCTAGTTGTGCTCTTCCCCACAAGTGGAAACACTCTCTCTGTATCCACTCTATCAAAACCTTTCATCATTAGAAAGACCTCTATTAGGTCACCCCTCAGCCTTTTTTCAAGAGAAAAGAGACCCAGCCTGTTCATCGTTTCCTGATAGGTACACCCTCGCATTTCTGGTATCATCCTTGTAAATTTTCTCTGCACCCTCTCCAGTGCCTCTATATCCTTTTTGTAATATGGCGACCAGAACTGTACGCAGTGCTCCAAGTGTGGTCTAACCGAGGTTCGATACAGGTTTAGCATAACTTCCCTACTTTTCAGTTCTCTGCCTCTGGAAATAAATTGTCAGCACCGATATTTTAAATAAAGCCCAAGTGGCAAAGTTGCCCCATCCTGTCTCCTCCTCTTTTTGACCTTCGAGAGCGGGGAGGGGCAACTTTCAGGGAATGAAATTCAGCCGACAACGAGGATCTGCAGAACTCACGAGCCGTCCATCCCTTAGGCACCCCGCCCCTTCCCCCTCGAAAATCGGGCGGGGCGCGCAAGGGGCGTAACGCTACGCTAATCCCTCCCCCCTCCCACACACACACACACACACACACTTTTTGCGCCGCCGCCCAAGTCGAATTTCAACCCACCACCCCCCACCCTCTGCAACGCCTTCTGCTTCTGCGCTGCCAGTGGGGATTCACGTGCAGGGTGGGGGTGGGTGTCTGAGCATTCAGGGCCGCCAATAACGCCAAAGCACTCCATTCACCTGCGCGCGTTGCACAAGATGTTGCATGGAACAGATGGGCAGTGCTGCCAGCCTGTGCCATCTTGTCACGGTATGACGGGCACATTCACATCGCCTGTGCCACATAACGAGAGCTGATTAACAATGGAGACACCTTTAAATAGTATTCCCTCTCTCCCACCCCGCAACCTGGTTTTAATCATTTTCATCATCACTACATATGAATATTTAAACGGTCAGATAAAAGATTGGGTTTAAAAACGAGCTAGAGTGAAATCTGCCCAGCTTCTGGTACAATAGGGCTTCCATTCCAGTATATATATATCTGTAATACGATACAGTACTGTGCAATAATTCGATGCCCGCCCCATTGGTAATACATTGATTAAATACTTTCATTGATTTATTTTGACAAAAGGAGGATCACTTTAACCCTTAAGGTGCCATGATGGCACTGATGAGTTTATTAAACTTCCAGATGGGGGGCTTGCTAAACAAATTTAAAGGGGCACCTTCAACGAGAATTCGGTAAATTCACCACCCCTCTTACTAAATATGTTTGCAAGGTAGCAAAAATATCTCTGTCCTCCACACAATCAGTAAAATGACAGAATTCCCTCCTTCCCCCCACCCCAATGAAGACGATATGCCTTTAAGACCAAACCCATTTTTATGTCACACATAAATCTGGATTAACACTGGCTTTCCTTACCTGCTTCGAGCTCCAACTTGCTTCTATTTTTTTTAAAGTGCTTTGCAGCTGTCCCCTTGACAGAGGACGGTCTCCTCACCGATGGGCGGACAAGGCAGATGGGATGGAGTGAGGAGCGAGCAGTAATTCCAGCAGAATCCTCTAGCCCGAACAATAGAACATCCTCCTCTCAGTTGCAGAGAGGAGCTGGGCTCGGACCGGGAAGGAAGGAAGGAGGGAGAGGAGAAGGAGGAGAGGCGCAGGTAATACAGGAGCACCGACAGAAAGGACACAGGGTTGTGTGGGGAGGGATGAGGAGGAAAGACACACAGATTTCAGCAAAACCCTCCCAGTAATATTCCCTGGAGAGAGAGAGAGCGAGAGATGTGCTTATACATCATTCATCACCTGAATCCCAAGACCAACCCCCTCCTCCCAAACACACACACACTCGCAGCTCAGCACGCCAAAAAAAAAAGCAATTTAAATACAAAAATTTGATAATAATCGCAACAAAAAATAAATATGTTGAATGGAATAAAAAAAAGGAATTCACCCGTCAAAAAAAAACAACAGGAAATAATGATCAGCGACATTACTCTGCTCTGATTTTAATTTGAATGGGACAAAATAAATATTAATGATTTTTTTTGGGGGGGGCGGGTGAGAGAGAGAAAAAAAAAATAGGGTTGAACTTTCGTTTGTCTGCTGTGGGATTCAAAGCCACGACACACACACACTCACTCACTCACTCCTCACTCACAAGTCCCGCTCCAAAGTTGCAGTGAAATTCAGACGGTACCTTACCCTGAAGAATGAGGACAGAGAGAAGGAGGGGAGGAAAGGAGCACTGCCAGAAGAGCTCCCCTCCCATAGGACAAGGGCTGACCCACATTTTCAAAAATAGGTTGCTTTATAGTTTTTTAAAAACATGTCTTCCACAAAAAAAAATGTCCATTTAGACCATTTCCCCCCTGACCCTGCCAAAAAAAAATCAAGTCAAATTCTTCCACTTTGAGTGGGTCCTTTTTTAAGACCCCCCTATCAGGTCACACTCCCCCTCCGCCCCGCCATCCTCTTCTTTTCCAGAGCCTGTTCAATCTAACGGTTATAACCACCCACTTCTGGTATCCTCCTTTATTGCCAAATCAAGACTTGCATTTATATAGCGCCTTTCATAGAAACATAGAAAATAGATGCAGGAGTAGGCCATTCGGCCCTTCTAGCCTGCACCGCCATTCAATGAGTTCATAGCTGAACATGCAACTTCAGTACCTCATTCCTGCTTTCTCGCCATACCCCTTGATCCCCCTAGTAGTAAGGACTCCATCTAACTCCTTTTTGAATATATTTAGTGAATTGGCCTCAACAACTTTCTGTGGTAGAATAGAAACATAGAAAATAGGCCTCACAACATCCCAAAGCGCTTTCCAGCCAATGAAGTACTTTTTGGAGTGTGGTCGCTGTTGTAATGTGGGAAACGCGGCAGCCAATTTGCGCACAGCAAGCTCCCACAAACAGTGGTGTGATAATGGCCCAGATTATCTGTTTTCGATTGAGGGATAAATATTGGGCCAGGACACAGGGGTTAACTCCTTTGCTCTTCTTCGAAATAGTGCCCGTGGGATCTTTTATATCCACCTGAGAGAGCAGACGGGGCCTCGGTTTAATGTCTCATCTGAAAGACGGCACCTCCGACAGTGCGGTACCCCCTCAGCACTGCACTGGAAAGTGTCAGCCTAGATTTATGTGCTCAAGTCCCTGGAGTGGGACTTGAACCCACAGCCTTCTGACTCAGAGGCGAGAGTGCTGCCCACAGGGCCACTAGATCCTATTTATAATACGGAGGGCAGATTTCTGGTTCCTTGATACTGTCTCCTTCGGGAGGGATAGGGGTATGTACCTTGCTCCCCCCCCCCCCCCACCTCCACCTCCTCACTCTGAAACAGCTTTGAGATCCAGATAGCACAGGAGCATTGATTGGCCCCCAGCCGAACGGTGAGGGATTGATCAGTCAGCCGAGATTGATTGAAGCCTCGTAATGAGTTCATGCAGACCCCAGGAGTCCCATTGATCGCACAGCTGACCTATAAAGGCTGATGGGCCGGGAGGTGTTGCACGGAGATTGGATAGGAGGGGGGCTGGGGGGGAAGGGCACGATCGGGTGCCAGTTATACCCTCTCGGAACTGGAGCCTTCTCCAAAGTATGGTCTTCCCCCATCCCCTGCGGCTGCCAGGACAAGCAGTTATTCACTCTGGTAGTTCGGTGATGTTGATTGAGGGATAAATATTGGTCCCAGGACACCAGCGATAACTCCCCTTGCTCTTCTTCGAAATAGTGGCCGTGGGATCTTTTACGTCCACCTGAGAGAGCAGACGGGGGCCTCGGTTTAACGTCTCATCTGAGAGACAGCACCTCCGACAGTGCGGCACTCCCTTGGCAGTGTCAGCCGAGATTTTGGGCTCAAGTCTGGGGAGCAGGGCATTGAACCCACAACCTTCTAACACTCAGAGGCGAGAGTGTTGCCCACTGGGCCAGAACCGACAGAAGGGCATTGGGGATGCCGTTATTCTGACCCTAATAAGAGCCAACACCTTCCGGCACTGGGTTAGAAATCTCGGTGTGATATGGGGGGGGGGCGGGGAGCGGGGGGCAGAATTAGGAACAGGAAGCATTCTGGTTCATGAGTCAATAATCCCCAAAGGCTTCTCCCCCTCACGCAGGTAATTGCTGTTCATGATTAGGTCAATAAAGCTATGCACTCATCCCAGATTACACTAGTTTCCAAAAATGATATTAAAAAAAATATGACTTGCAATCAAATTGAAATACAATTTCTTCCTTCGTGTATTTTTCCTTTCGGTATTGCTTCAGAAGGAGAAATGTGCTGGGCTGTGGAGAACGAGTGGTGGGAGTGGGATTAATTGGGCAGCTCTTTCAAAGAGCCGGCACAGGAACGAATGGCCTCCTTCCGTGCGGGAAGTTTTACTATTCTAAATTTCTCCCTTAGTACATAAGAAATAGGAGCAGGAGTCGGCCATACGGCCCCACGAGCCTGCTCCGCCATTCAATAAGATCATGGCTGATCTGATCACGGACTCAGCTCCACTTCCCTGCCCGCTCCCCATTACCCCTTATCCCCTTAACGTCTTAAATTTATTCAATGTCCCAGCTTCCACAGCTCTCTGAGGCAGCGAATTACACATATTTACAACCCTCTGAGAGAAGAAATTTCTCCTCATCTCAGTTTTAAATGGGCGGCCCCTTATTCTAAGATCATGCCCTCTAGTTCTAGTCTCCCCCATCAGTGGAAACATCCTCTCTGCATCCACCTTGTCAAGCCCCCTCATAATCTTACACGTTTCTATAAGATCACCTCTCATTCTTCTGAATTCCATTGAGTAGAGGCCCAACCTATTCAACCTTTCCTCATAAGTCAACCCCCTCATCTCCGGAATCAATCGAGTGAACCTTCTCTGAACTGCCTCCATAGCAAGTACATTCTTTCATAAATATGGAAACCAAAACTGCACGCAGTATTCCAGGTGTGGCCTCACCAACACCCTGTACAACTGTAGCAAGACTTCCCTGCTTTTATACTCCATCCCCTTTGCAATAAAGGCCAAGATTCCATTTACCCAGCCCACAACCCACGCTCCACCCTGGCCTCTGTATCCAAGGGCAGCCCCGCGTTTACCTCCCTTCAAGCCCCTGCACCTCGCCACCTCCTTGCTACCTCTTGGCTCAATGTGGTGTTCATACTGTTTGTTGCACGAAATCTCACCGGACGGGCATTAGGACCCTGCGGGAGTTATTCGCACGCTGCTGTAAACATGCTGGTTCATGCTGGTTTTGGGGACACCATTTTGGGGAGCTGCTATAAAGGACACAGTTAAATTACTTTACTCCCGGTTCGGATTAGTCTGTTTATTTACATACACAACACTCAGGGCTTTGGTCACCCCTTGTGATCGCTCTCTCTTTGGCTCGGCCAGTAAGGGGAGGGGTTGGGGGTGGGGTGACAGGACCAGTTGTCACAGGATAGTTGATTCCCAGCCCCAACCTAATGGTGCTGAGTCCAACTGTAATGACCCGCACCGTCAGTGTAATATAGCGCCACCTAGTGGACCACAGCTCCACCTAGTGGACAACTGTGGTAATGTCAAGCCCCGTGTGAAAGCCCTTGAGCCCTTTTCCTTTTGATGGGATATGGTAGCGTAGTAGTTATGTTACTGGACCAATAATCCAGAGACGTGAGTTCAAATCCCACCATGGCAGCTGGGGAATTTAAAATTCAATTAATTAAATACTTTTGTCAAATAAAGTGTCAGCTGTGCCTCAGTGGGGTAAGCAGACTCGCCTCTCAGGTAACAAAGGCATGGATGAGGGCTTCAGCAGTGGATGAGCTGAGGCAAGGGTGGAGACGGGCGATGTTACGGAGGTGGAAATAGACGGTCTTAGTTATGCTGCGAGTATGTGGCTGGAAGCTCATTTCAGGGTCAAATATGACACCAAGCTTGCGAACAGTCTGGTTCAGCCTCAGACAGGAGTTGGGGAGAGGGATGGAGTCGGGGGCTAGGGAACGGAGTTTGTGGCGGGGACCGAAAACGATCTGCTCATCGAGAACTGGATGTCGGACAAGCAGTCTGAAGATCACAAAAGCAAAATACTGCGGATGCTGGAATCTGGAATAAAAACAGAAAATGCCGGAAATATTCAGCGGGCCAGGCAGCGTCTGTGGAGAGGCAAACAGAGTTAACGTTTCAGGTCGACGACCCTTCGTCGGAACAGATTCTGAAGGGTCAGTGAAAGGGGGGAGGGGAGGGAAGAACAAAAGGGAAGGTCTGTGACAGGGTGGAAGGCAGGAGAGATTAGAGAGACACAAGGGGCGATGGGCCGAATTGAAATGGTAATAGCTGGAGTTAGAAGGTGGTTAGTCTGGATCGGGTGTGAATGGCGGGGTAATGCCCAGCCATTAGAGACAAGGAGGAAAAAAGAAACAGGCTCGGGGGGGGGGGGGGGGGAAAGGCGGGGGGGTTAGGGAGCCAAAAATTGGCAGCGGTTACGTTCTTATTATTTAAATGGAGAAAGATTGCAAAGGGCCGCAGTACAGCGGGACCTGGGGGTACTTGTGCATGAAGCACAGAAGGATAGTATGTAGGTACAGCAAGTGATCAGGAAGGCCAATGGAATCTTGGCCTTTATTGCAAAGGAGATGGAGTATAAAAGCAGGGAAGTCTTGTTACAGTTATACAGGGTATTGGTGAGGCCACACCTGGAATGCTGCGTGCAGTTTTGGTTTCCATATTTACGAAAGGATATACTTGCTGTGGAGGCAGTTCAGAGAGGGTTCACTAGGTTGATTCCGGAGATGAGGGGATTGACTTATGAGGAAAGGTTGAGTATGTTGGGCCTCTTCTCATTGGAGTTCAGAAGAATGAGAGGTGATCTTATCAAACCGTATAAGATTATGAAGGGGCTTGACAAGGTGGATGCAGAGAGAATGTTTTCTCTGATGGGGAGACTAGAACTAGAGGGCATGATCTTAGAACAAGGGGCCGCCCATTTAAAACAGAGATGAGGAGAAATTTCTGCTCCCAGAGGGTTGTAAATCTGTGTAATTCGCTGCCTCAGAGAGCTGTGGAAGCTGGGACATTGAATAAATTTAAGACAGAAATAGACAGTTTCTTAAACGATAAAGGGATAAGGGGTTATGGGAAGCGGGCAGGGAAGTTGAGCTGAGTCCATGATCAGATCAGCCATGACAGAAACATAGAAACATAGAAAATAGGTGCAGGAGTAGGCCATTCGGCCCTTCGAGCCTGCACCACCATTCAATAAGATCATGGCTGATCATTATCTTTCCTGCTTTCTCTCCATACCCCTTGATCCCTTTAGCTGTAAGGGCCATATCTAACTCCCTCTTGAATATATCCAATCAACTGGCCTCAACAACTCTCTGCGGCAGGGAATTCCACAGGTTAACAACTCTCTGAGTGAAGAAGTTTCTCCTCATTTCAGTCCTAAATGGTCTACCCCTTATCCTAAGCCTATGTCTCCTGGTTCTGGACTTCCGCAACATCGGGAACATTCTACCCGCATCTAACCTGTCCAGTCCCGTCAAAATCTTATATGTTTCTATGAGATCCCCTCTCATCCTTCTAAACTCCAATGTATAAAGGCCCAGTTGATCCAGTCTCTCCTCATATGTCAGTCCTGCCATCTCGGGAATCAGTCTGGTGAACCTTCGCTGCACTCCCTCAATAGCAAGAACATCCTTCCTCAGATTAGGAGACCAAAACTGAACACAATATTCCAGGTGAGACCTCACCAAGGCCCTGTACAACTGCAGTAAGACCTCTCTGCTCCTATACTCAAATCCCCTAGATATGAAGGCCAACATACCATTTGCCTTCTTCACCACCTGCTGTACCTGTATGCCAACTTTCAATGACTGATCAACCATGACACTCGGGTTTCATTGCATCTCCCCTTTTCCTAATCTGCCGCCATTTAATATTCTGCCTTCATGTTTTTGCCCCCAAAGTGGATAACCTCACATTTATCCACATTATACTGCATCTGCCATGCATTTGCCCACTCACCTAACCTGTCCACATCACCCTGCAGCCTCCTAGCGTCCCCCTCACAGCTCACACCGCCACCCAGTTTAGTGTCATCTGCAAACTTGGAGATATTACACTCAATTCCTTCATCCAAATCATTAATGTATATTGTAAAGAGTTGGGGTCCTAGCACTGAACCCTGCGGCACCCCACTAGTCACTGCCTGCCATTTTGAAAAGGACCCGTTTATCCCGACTCTCTGCTTCCTGTCTGCCAACCAGTTCTCTATCCTCACTATATTACCCCCAATATCATGCGCTTTGATTTTGTACACCAATCTCTTGTGTGGGACCTTGTCAAAAGCCTTTTGAAAGTCCAAATACACCACATCCACTGGTTCTCCCTTGTCCACTCTGCTAGTTATATCCTCAAAAAATTCCAGAAGATTTGTCAAGCATGATTTCCCTTTCATAAATCCTTGCTGACTTGGACCGATCCGGTCACTGCTTTCCAAATGCGCTGCTATTTCATCCTTAATAATTGATTGCAACATTTTTCCCACGACTGATGTCAGGCTAGCCGGTCTATAATTACCCACTTTCTCTCTCCCTCCCTTTTTAAAAAGTGGTGTTACATTAGCTACCCTCCAGTCCATAGGAACTGATCCAGAGTCGATAGACTGTTGGAAAATGATCACCAATGCATCCACTATTTCTAGGGCCACTTCCTTAAGAACTCTGGGATGCAGACTATCAGGCCCTGGGGATTTATCGGCCTTCTATCCCATCAATTTCCCTAACACAATTTCCTGACGAATAAGGATTCCTTCAGTTCCTCCTCCTCACTAGACCCTCGGTTCCCTAGTACTTCCGGAAGGTTATTTGTGTCTTCCTTCGTGAAGACAGAACCAAAGTATTTGTTCACTTGGTCTGCCATTTCTTTGTTCCCCATTATAAATTCACCTGAATCTGACTGCAAGGGACCTACGTTTGTCTTCACTTATCTTTTTCTCTTCACATATTTATAGAAGCTTTTGCAGTCAGTTTTTATGTTCCCGGCAAGCTTCTTCTCGTACTCTATTTTCCCCTTCTTAATTAAACCCTTAGTCCTCCTCTGTTGAATTCTAAATTTCTCCCAGTCCTCAGGTTTGCTGTTTTTTCTGGCCAATTTATATGCCTCGTCCTTGGATTTAACACTATCCTTAATTTCCCTTGTTAGCCAGGGTTGAGCTACCTTCCCCGTTTTATCTAATTGAATGGCGGAGCAGGCTCGAGGGGCCGTATGGCCTACTCCTGCTCCTATTTCTTATGTTCTTATGAAATTGTTGGACTCGATGTTGAGTCCAGAAGGCTGTAAAGTGCCTAACCGAAAGATGAGGGGCTGTGTGAAGATTAACTGGGTTGTTTCGAGTCCAAGTAGATCGCACATGGCCTGTGGAAGGGGCAGGATTGATGGCACTTCCGCGCCTCCTTATGTTCTTGTATCTGGGTCAGAGCAAGGTGAGCATTCAGACACTGCTCGCTCGCTCTCGTATGTGGGACAGACAATCTGATATTTCTGATGGAGTTTGAGCTGACCCAGTTCTTTTCTTTTCTGCTGAATTTATAAGCGATTCCATTTCTGATTAAAATAGGGAGAATAAAAAGCTATCGATGCTGCAATGTAAGTGGTTTGCAAATCTCCTCAGCTCCCCACGGCCCTGACTCAGTGGGTAGCACTCTCTCTCACCTCTGAGTCAGAGGGCTGTGGGTTCAAGTCCCACTCCAGAGACTTGAGCAGAATAAATCCAGGCTGGCAGTACTGAGGGAGCGCCGCACTGTCGGAGGGGCAGTACTGAGGGAGCGCCGCACTGTCGGAGGGGCAGTACTGAGGGAGCGCCGCACTGTCGGAGGGGCAGTACTGAGGGAGCGCCGCACTGTCGGAGGGGCAGGACTGAGGGAGCGCCGCACTGTCGGAGGGGCAGGACTGAGGAAGTGCCGCACTGTCAGAGGGGCAGTACTGAGGGAACGCTGCACTGTCGGAGGGACAGCACTGAGGGAGTGCCTCGCTGTCGGAGGGGCAGTACTGAGGGAGCGCCGCACTGTCGGAGGGGCAGTACTGAGGGAGCGCCGCACTGTCGGAGGGGCAGGACTGAGGAAGTGCCGCACTGTCAGAGGGGCAGTACTGAGGGAGTTCCGCACTGTCGGAGGGGCAGTACTGAGGGAGTGCCTCACTGTCAGAGGGGCAGTACTGAGGGAACGCTGCACTGTCGGAGGGACAGCACTGAGGGAGTGCCTCGCTGTCGGAGGGGCAGTACTGAGGGAGCGCCGCACTGTCGGAGGGGCAGTACTGAGGAAGCGCCACACTGTCGGAGGGGCAGTACTGAGGGAGCGCCGCACTGTCGGAGGGGCAGTACTGAGGGAGCGCCGCACTGTCGGAGGGGCAGTACTGAGGGAGCGCCACACTGTCGGAGGGGCAGGACTGAGGAAGTGCCGCACTGTCAGGGGGGCAGTACTGAGGGAGTTCCGCACTGTCGGAGGGGCAGTACTGAGGGAGTGCCTCACTGTCAGAGGGGCAGTACTGAGGGAACGCTGCACTGTCGGAGGGACAGCACTGAGGGAGTGCCTCGCTGTCGGAGGGGCAGTACTGAGGGAGTGCCTCACTGTCAGAGGGGCAGTACTGAGGGAACGCTGCACTGTCGGAGGGACAGCACTGAGGGAGTGCCTCGCTGTCGGAGGGGCAGTACTGAGGGAATGCTGCACTGTCGGAGGGGCAGTACCGAGGTAGCGTTGTACTGTCGGAGGGGCAGTACTGAGGGAGTGCTGCACTGTCGGAGGTGCCGTCTTTCAGATGAGACGTTAAACCGAGGCTCTGTCTGCTCTCTCAGGTGGACATAAAAGATCCCATGGCACTATTTCGAAGAAATAAAGACATGCATTTATATAGCGCCTTTCACAAACCACGGAACATCTCAAAGCACTTTACAGCGAATGAAGTACTTTTGGAATGTAGTTCATGTTTTAATGTGGGAAAAGCAAGCAGCCAACATGCACACAGCAAGCTCCCACAAACTGCAATGTGATAATGAGCAGATAATCTGTTTTTTTGTTATGTTGATTGAGGGATAAATATTGGCCCCAGGACACCGGGGATAACTCCTCCTGCTCTTCTTCGAAATAGTGCCATGGGATCTTTTACTTCCACCTGAGAGAGCAGACGGGGCCTCGGTTTAAATTCTCATCCAAAAGACGGCACCTCCGACAGAGCGGCACTCCCTCAGCACTGTACTGGGAGTGTCAGTCTAGATTTTTCTGCTCAAGTGTTTGGAGTGAGTTTTGAACCCACAACCTTCTGACTCAGAGGTGAGAGTGCTGCCCACTGAGCCATTGGCCGACACTGGAACAAGAGGGAGTTCTCTGTCTCACGATAGCTTCTCTGTGGTTTCCTGGTCCAATATTTAATCGCGCAATCAACATCACTAAAAACAGATTATCTGGTCATTTATCACATTGCTGTTTGTGGGAGCTTGCTGTGCGCAAACATTGCCTGTTGTGTTTTCTGTGTTACAACAGTGACTGCACTTTAGCCTAGATTTCTGTGCTCCTGTCTCTGGAGTGGAACTTGAACCCACAACCTTCTGACTCAGAGGCGAGAGTGCTGCCCACTGAGCCACAGCTGACACTTACAGCAGGTCGCGGAATGCGTCTGAAGGTCATTGGATTGTAAGTCAGAACAAATTACACCGACAATGGACCGAACAATCGAGAAGCCAATCTGGGGTCACCCGACGTCAAAGTAGGACATGAAAGCAGAAAGGGGCGTTAATCTGCAGCAGAAATATCAGAATCTATCGCGGGACAAGACAGGCTAATGATTCTGGTCGAACTATTCATCAAGAGTTGAAACATGAACGAAAGATTAGCATATTAATAGAATCGGGAAAAAGAGAAGGAGAAAAAGAACACATACCAATAGCACAGACTTGAATGACATGTGCGTGGTCAGAGAACAGCAATAGGTTGCTCAATTGATATAAAATATTTCAGTTTACCTGCAATAGGCTTTTCTGTCGTCTCTTATCCCTCAATCACAACCTCCCCTGGTTGGAGAATCTGTGATTTATTTCCTTTCCCTGCCTCTATTACGGCGCTTGCTTGTCTTTCATTTCTCAGTTGCGATGCCGCTTGCAGTCAAATAGCCCGCCGACAATTGCTGCCGGTTCATGAAGAATGGGCACGTGGGTGAGGCCCTTCCACACAGATAAATACTGGCCACACGGAATAATACTGGCCCCAGGACACCGGGGATAACTCCCCCTGCTCTTCTTCGAAATAGTGCCCGTGGGATCTTTTATGTCCACCTGAGAGAGCAGACGGGGCCTGGGTTTAACGTCTCATCCGAAAGATGGCACCTCCGACAGTGCAGCACTCCCTCAGCACTGTGGGAGTGTCAGCCTAGATTTATGTGCTCAAGTCCCTGGAGTGGGACACGAACCCATTTCTGTTACCTACGCCCCACGCTCTGGAACTCCCTCCCTAAACCTCTCCGCCTCTCTACCTCGCTCTCCTCCTTCAAGACGCTCCTTAAAACCTACCTCTCTGACCAAGCTTTTAGTCATCTGCGCTAATTTCTACTTATGCGGCTCGGTGTCAAATTTTTAGCGCAGAATACTCCTTTGAAGCAACTTGGGATGTTTTGCTCGGTTGAAGGCGAGGTTATATAAACACAAGTTGTTGTTGTTGTTAAAGGAGAGTTTGATTCCCTTCCTTCCCCATGCACCCCGCCCCTGCAACCCCCCCCCCCCCCCCCCCCCGGCTCCTTTAGCCCTGGAGACACAGAGCCTTAATGGGCTGACCAACCACAGGTTCCCTCGGCCGAGTGACTTCTCTGAATGTGAGGTTAGAGAGTGAGTGCATGTTAGGGAATTCAACCATGGGGGTCGGCCGTGTCCACACCCGATGTCAGCAACAGGAATTGGGGGGTGGGGGGGTGGGGGGGTGGCAAGCCCAGCTGATCGCTCACTTCTGCCCACCCAACGGCCCTCGGGAGAACTGCCCTCCTAAGGTGAGCTAAGGCCAAGCAAGAACCGCAGCAGGTTGTACGGCTGAGCCGTCGTGGGAGAGCGAACTACCACCCCCTAAAAACACCATCTCACACTCACCCCCCCCCCACCACACTCTCCCCCCCTCTCCCCCCCCCCCACACACACACACTCCCCCCCACACACACTCCCCCCCCCCCCCACACACACTCCCCCACACACACACACACCCCCCCCACACACACACACCCCCCCCCACACACACACACCCCCCCACACACACACACGCCTCCCACACACACACCCCCCCCCCCACACACACACACCCCCCCCCCCCCCACACACACACACACCCCCCCCCCCCACACACACACCCCCCCCCACACACACACACCCCCCCCCCCCACACACACACACACCCCCCCCCCCCCACACACACACACCCCCACCCACACACACACACACCCCCCCCCACACACACACACACCCCCACACACACACACCCCCCCCACACACACACCCCCCCACACACACACCCCCCCCACACACACACACCCCCCCAACACACACCACCCCCCCCACACACACACACCCCCCCACACACACACACCCCCCCACACACACACACCCCCCCCACACACACACACCCCCCCCACACACACACACCCCCCCCACACACACACACCCCCCCACACACACACACCCCCCCCCCACACACACACACCCCCACACACACACACACCCCCCACACACACACACACCCCCCACACACACACACACCCCCCAACACACACACCCCCCCACACACACACCCCCCCCACACACACACACACACAACACACACACCCCCCACACACACACACACCCCCCCCCACACACACACACACCCCCCCCACACACACACACCCCCCCCCCACACACACACACCCCCCCCACACACACACACACCCCCCCCACACACACACACACCCCCCCCACACACACACACACCCCCCCCACACACACACACATCCCCCCCACACACACACATATCCCCCCCACACACACACATCCCCCCCACACACACACATC